>NC_054710.1:16942448-16980875 GCF_016097555.1 Gigantopelta aegis | reverse complement strand
TATGTCTATGTCATCTACATCAACAGTTACAGAGCAGGGCCCAATTTCACCAAACACTGTAAGCCTAGTTTTGCAAGTAAATGTAAATCTATGGCAAAAAGAAATGTTTTATTACTATCATAGTACAAAAAAAGAAGAAGTTTTAAGTACACATATTTCTTCTCTGTTTTTTTTTTTGGTCATTAAAATGCTCCATCTTCTGTAATGATGTAATTTTCTGTGTGAAATAGATGCGAAACACGTGTACATGTATGTTCGGTGTAACTGCTAGTCGCAGACGTAAACTTACGAGGTTTAGTGAAATTGGGTCCAGGCACATAGCCTACAGTAAAAGCAAACATTTCTCTAATTTAACTTTTCTGTTATTCAGGAGATCTCTGCAATTTATACCAAGTCTCTTGTTATTTTTCTACAATACAAAATATCTCTGCATTATTAAAATATATATATGTTATTTATAATCATTATTTTATATTACTGACTTTGTGATGTGTTTTTTGTTTTTGATTTTTTCTGTTCACGACAATCGCGAGGGAAGAAAGACGGCGGATCACTTGGACCGGCAATTGGCGCCAAATCTTTCAGCTAGGCGCAGCAATCGATAGAATCGGTTGCAAATTTTGGAATAGCAGTCTTTTGCAAATTATTTCGCAAATATTTCTTATTATTTGTAATTGACGAACGACAGTGCTAGCCCTGTCAGGACAGTACATATCGTGGTATTTGAGGTACCAGTCAAGGGGCACTGTATGTTCTCCCTAGACAGGACAGTACATACCACAGCTTTTAATGTACCAGTCTGATACACGTGATGACTGGAATATTGAACTTAAAGTTTGTTTTGTTTAACAACACCACTGGAGCACATTGATTTATTGATCATCGGCTATTGGATGTCAAACATTTGGTAATTTTGACGTATAGTCTTAGAGAAGTAACGGGCTACATTTCTCTATTATTAGCAAGGGATATTTTATATCCACCATGCCACCGACAGGATAGCACATGCCATAGCCTTTGATATACTGCTCCAACTTATGGCACTTAGACTGCAGACAAGAAATCTCAACAAAAAACAACAACAGAGTGCATTCCATATTATTTATATAAAAATAAAATTGTCTAAAACTGTACAGTGAGAGCCCGTTTAAGACACGTACACAGGAGAACAGACAACAACGTATATCACAATCACGTCCCACGGTGTGACCTTGCTACACATCTACATACTGTACAAACGAAAACAATCTACTTCACATAGATCACACACCCTCCCGTACAACCACAACCCACAGACTGCCACAGTAGATCCACGAATAACTCGTTTCTTATCTGTCCGTTGTGGTCCAATGACATAACATTATTAACTCTGAGAAATGCAACAAATGGTTCGGTGGGTCCCCTTTGTTTTTGTTTATCTTTAGTGGTAGGAAAGAGGGGTGGGGTGGGTTGCAACTTGCTGATTTTAGCCATCAGTCGCATCAAGGCAGCCCATGCCCTCCCGGTAGTCGCGCGACTGTTATTTCATAATGTGACCAACCTAGACCTATATAGACGTCTATGTATAGATGCAGGAGGCAGTGGTCTGAAGGAACATTTCGATGAAGTAACTTCTATATTCTGGACACTCGTCAAAACTGAATAATGAGGCTTTAACATTACAGACCCTAGTTTCAACCTGTAAAAATGGACCTTAAATTTGGTTGATCTACAAACCCGTAACACATCGAGAGTGAAACATAAGTTTGTGACACTGAAATGGGGAAAACGCCTCATAAAAAAAATACACTATAGCTCATCTTCATAAAATTGCGAGAACGATAGTTTTGTTCACGCGTTGCTTATACAAATTTCTTTTAGCATATCCACATAAAATTTGGAGCACCATATACATGGATATAACGGTTACGCAAAAAGGAAAACAATAGTGATGGAGAGAGTAGTCCCACAAAACAGTAACTGGCAGCTGTAACAAGTCATAACCTGTAAATATATTATCATTGTTTGTACAAATCTGTTAGCAACGGCATATAATTAAAATAATCAAGTTAAACGAAAGAGAATGTCCAACACAAGAATTCTAAAACAAAGGGTATATACAATTAAGAAGTAATTAATATTTATGATTGAAATATTTGTAAACAAATAATAAATGAAACTAAAAAGAATTTCAGTAAAATCTGACATAAAACTGCAATTAGGATAACACATATAATTTGTACTGATGATAACACAGACTGAACCCCACCACAACCCCACTACAGCAGACACCTTGTTATGAGTTTTACTTCCTTATGTTTTTTTTTAAATATTACTCATTTCAATACAATAAGTTAAAATACAAGTATTTTTAATACTCTATTCTATATTTCAAAATTATAATCTAGTTTGTTATTGTACTCGCAGGTAAAAAGGTTAAAAGTACCAGTTTTACCCAATATTCAAATACATGTACTTTCTCTTTCACATTGACAGCTAAACCGAAAGTACCCTCAACTCTTAAAGATGTTGTAGGCCGAGGTAGAGCTGGACCCATATTCACGAAAAGATGTAAAGTTACGTCTACAACTAGCACTTTCGTGTGCCACAGATTTACGTTTACGTGCAAGAAGCAACTTATTCTCAAAGACGGTCGTAAATGTAAACATGACTTAGTTGGATTTAAATCTACGATTGTATCCCTCTCACCGGAGAAATTAAAAAAAACCCATTAGAAACGATGACTACCGGGTAAATAACAAATGCGCAAAACGGAATTTCATTTGTCGTCTGCTAACAATAACACGGCGAACCATGGCATTTTCGTATTCGTGAGGATTCGCGTTTTGGTACGAACTTGAGGCCATACTTAAAAAGGAAAAGATAACTCAGTAGAAAATTAGCCGAGTCGAAAACATCCGTTAGGTCTCACTACACAGATGACTTCCGGGTGAGAGTTCATTGATGACGGTCCACTATAGTTCCTAATTGTGGCACATGTTATGGTTCACATATTCACTTCTAGGAAATGGCGAAGAATTAAAATAATGTGTATGTTTAATGGTAAGCCTTCTGGCTGTATTTTGAACCATGTTATTTTGTAATATTTTGCATCGACCTTTTGGGACATGGGTATATAGCGCAAGTGACAGCCGGAGTGAATCGGTTAATGAACCACCTGTTTGGACCGGTACTACAGCCAGATGCGGTCCTATAGCAAAAAAGTGAGACGGAAATGTTCACAATTTTGGAGTGAATATAAATGCTTATATAATGTATGTTCGCAATGGTGTATGTTGTTAGTGCCAACAAGAACCCGTTCTATGGGCAATCTTCGCTTGAAGTTGGGCAGTTGTAACATGGGTTTCAATGGCAGATGACGTCTGTGTAGTGAGACCTTAGATCACACACAACAAAAACTGTGCAATCCGTGGGCGTTCGCCATCGCAAACTGCTTCAGTTATTGGAAATGCGCCCATTTTCCGCAAATAATAATAAATAACGGTGATAGTGCTTGATTTATTATATGTACACGACTTATGTGCAGCGTTAGTTGTAACCGGAGGCACTTTTATATTTACGCCCAACTTTACACGTAAAACTAGACGTATGATGTTTTGTGAATATGGGTCCTGCCCCCTCACCTCCCCCAAAAGAAACATATATCCTCTTTTGTATGGATCGTTGAATTTAACAGAGTGAATCTGTTCACGAAATTGTCGATCAACGTTCACGGTTCAGCAGTGCTGTGGATAGTTAACGTGCCTCGTATGAGAACAGTCAACTTTGACAAGACAAACGTGTTCCTCGATGTTATACCACATAAGAATTAGCAGCAGCCAGATTTCAACAGAAAAAAGAAAGAAAAAAAAAGAGTCTTTTTAACAAGACTTAACTTTGGCACAGCTTCTGCAAGCTATCATCTCCTGTAATACAATAGTCCAAAGGTTCAATAGTCCGGGGTTAGGTCTATAAACCTTCGGACTACTGAACCTAGGGTTAGGGTTAGTGTTGAACCTTCGGACCACTGAACCTTTGGACTATAGAGCTGTAACCATAATACAAACAAATGTCTATGTCATCTACATCAACAGTTACAGAGCAGGGCCCAATTTCACAAAACATTGTAAGCCTAGTTTTGCAAGTAAATGTAAATCTATGACAAAAAGAATTTTTTTATTACTGTCATAGTACAAAAAAATATAGTTTTAAGTACACATATTTCTTTTCTTTTTTTGTGTCATTAAAATGCTCCATCTTCTGTAATGATGTAATTTTCTGTGTGAAATAGATGCGAAACACGTGTACACGTATGTCCGGTATAACTGCTAGTCGCAAACGTAAACTTACGATGTTTAGTGAAATAGATGCGAAACACGTGTACACGTATGTCCGGTATAACTGCTAGTCGCAAACGTAAACTTACGATGTTTAGTGAAATAGATGCCAAACACGTGTACACGTATGTCCGGTATAACTGCTAGTCGCAAACGTAAACTTACGATGTTTAGTGAAATAGATGCCAAACACGTGTACACGTATGTCCGGTATAACTGCTAGTCGCAAACGTAAACTTACGATGTTTAGTGAAATAGATGCCAAACACGTGTACACGTATGTCCGGTATAACTGCTAGTCGCAAACGTAAACTTACGATGTTTAGTGAAATAGATGCGAAACACGTGTACACGTATGTCCGGTATAACTGCTAGTGGCAAACGTAAACTTACGATGTTTAGTGAAATTGGCCCCAGGCATACAGCCTACAGTAAAAGCAAACATTTCTCTAATATAACTTTTCTGTTATTCAGGAGATCTCTGGAATTTATACCAAGTCTCTTGTTATTTTTCTACAATACAAAATATCTCTGCATTATTAAAATATATATATGTTATTTGTAATCATTATGCTTTATTTGATATATTGTGTTATTCAAAATATATTTCGATTATTCAATCATTTATCTGTATTCAGTACATTTCATTTTAACTATATTGTTTTCTTACTGAATACATGTGTTTGTAATTCAACATATTTTGTTGAAGTTTACTATATTTGTTATTCCATATATACCATGCATCTCTCTTCATTAATACAAACTATATTAGTTATTCAGTGTATTTCTTAGACATCCACACAGAAGCAGAAACTACAGAACGCAAACCAACGATAAAGTCAGCTAGGTGTAGGTGGGTGACTAGGTTTTCTGTTTGTTTTAGTGATTGTCTGTTAACTTGTGATCACCAAAGGAAAGGAATATTTGCTTGACAAGGCCGAAGTACATTTTTAACTACAGCTACTGATGTCTAGTATATAGCTGCTTAGACATTTTGCTGATAGAGAGAGGAAACCTGCTGCCATACTGGCTGATTTTACATAAAATGCAGTAGAGGATCTGTTATATGGACTTTCCCTGTAAACAGGACAAGACATAATATTATTATGTTCTCTGATGTGCCTGTCATGGGGCACTGGTTGAAACAAAAAAGAAAATAAAGTCCACTAAGAACGATGGATCCTACAACCCATCATACCTCAGGTGAACACTTACCACCGAGTTACATTCCACCCTTTTGATCAGAGCACCCTACCACTGAGCTACATGCCACCCGTTTGCTGAGAGCACCATACCACTGAGCTACATGCCACCCTACCACTGAGCTATATTCAAACCTTTTGATCAGACCACCCTACCACTGAGCTACATGCCAACCTTTTGATCAGAGCACCCTATCACTGAGTTATATTCCACCCCTTTGACCAGAGTACCCTACCACATAGCTACTTCCCACCCATTTGATCAGAGCACCACACTACTGAGCTACATCCCACCCTTTTATCAGAGCACCCTACCACTGAGTTACATTCCACCCCTTTGACCAGAGAACCCTACCACATAGCTACTTCCCACCCATTTGATCAGAGCACCATACTACTGAGCTACATCCCACCCTTTTGATCAGAGCACCGTACCTCTTAGCTAGATACCACCCTACCAGAGCTACATCCCACCCTTTTGATGAGAGCACCCCTCCACTGTGCTACATCCTACATTAAGGAGGCTAGGAATTGAGGAGTCACTAGAAAAGGGTTCTACAAACAGAAGATGTATTCTGATTCTAGAATTTAACCACAATATTAGTATTATTTTCAAAACAGTTTCCATTACAGTTTAATCTTTTAAAATGGAGGGAAGTGTCAATGTAGGCCTACAGTCTGATGATGCATCCAATTCACCAACACGGACCAACAATAAATTTATAAAATCAACCAGTCATAGATGGTTGTCTCTCGCCAGTAATACACCAAAACAATATATAATTTTATATAATGTCTAAAAGTGGGCAAATAAAGCTATAAAATGCATTACGATTACGAATCTGCCATTAGCATATTAAATATTGTATCTCTTCACAACACTGATTCCAAAAGGTGTTATTACAATCGTGAGGGTAAGGGGGCTATGTATCTGTATGTATGTATGTATGTATGTATATATGTATATATATATATATATATATATATATATATCATGTACTGTAGTTGACTGTTTTCATACTGTATGACTGAAATAATGTAATTAAAGTATGATCAGATCTCAGTTAGAGCCACCATGTGATAACTGATACAGCCAGTCAGGGCCGTAGCTAGCAGGGATGGGTGGGGGGGGGGGGGGGGGGAGAGGGGGGGGGAGAGAAGGGGACAAATGGGGCAATTGTCTCCCCTAATGTTTTTTTTATGCTCATTTGTTCCAAGAATTCATCTGCCCCCTCCCTCCCCAAAAATAACCAAAAAAACAAAACAACAACCAACAAGTTGTTCCTAAATGTGAGGTTTGATGGTCCTGTATGCAAGATATGGTCCGGATAAGGATTTACTGCTATGTGCAGTAGACCGTGAAAAGTAGGTCACAGTGACCTAGTAATAGTATGCGACACACCATCATCCCAAGTTGTTCCTACATGTGAGGTTTGATGGTCCTGTATGCAAGATATGGTCCGGACAAAAAAACGTCAAAAGACGGATCTACGGACGACGCAATACCATAATACGACCCATCATAGATGGGCGTATAAAAATCCTAGCTACGACCCTGCCTGTCCAATGTAAATTTAAGGAACCAGCTATGGACTGCAAGTTGACTCAATGTTTATGTCACGTACTGTATGAGTGAAATAAAATCCGTAAACTACAATCACAACCACAGAAATAGCCACCATGTAAACGAAAATGATAATGTAAATTTATAAAAACAACTAGGAGTTGTTCCTTAGAGGGACAGACCCTAGTTTTTAAACACTACAGCATATTTTTTACTATTAGAGCCGATTATGATAACTGAAATCAAACATTACTTAGATTTTATTCTTTAGATTATCCGTTTTTGTAGAACCGAAGTGTTTCTGGTCATCCTGGTGTTTCTAATATCACAAAATGCATTTTTCATATTTTTTAAAAACGCACGTACGTCTGAGAAGTAACAGTGATGGAGTCGCGTTTTAGTCCATTTTTAAGGATATTTCAACGTCACAGACTCTTGTTTCACTCTGTTGTATCCAAATTTGTTACAGGTTTCTAAATTAACCAAATTTAGTGTCCATTTTTACGAGTTCAAACAAGGATCCAGGTGAAAAATATGCCTTAGTGTTTAAAAAACCAGGGTCCGTCCCTTTAATATCCACAATCTCTTCCACTCTTGTGGGAGTGTGTGGAGATATGGCTGTAAAACAGAGGATCTGGGAATACAAATGTTTTAAAAACAAAACCATAAAAAACCCTATAAGTTGCTAATTGACTTCACTTGTGTTGTACGACAGATACAAAATAATTAAAACTATCATGGCCCCAGTTAAAGCCACATTGTGAAGTAATACAGCCACTTCAGAGTAAATAAACACACGTACGTACGCTATGTCAGGTTTTCATATTATTGACACAGACTATATTGTAAAGTGATCATTTTACCATTCTGCACCATGGCCCCAGTTATAGCCACATTGTGAAGTAATACAGCCACTTCAGAGTAAATAAACACACGTACGTACGCTATGTCAGGTTTTCATATTATTGACACAGACTATATTGTAAAGTGATCATTTTACCATTCTGCACCATGGCCCCAGTTATAGCCCGCTATGGAAGTAATAGAGCGATTTCTGAGTAAATATACACACATCTGCTGATGTCATGTTTTAATATTAAAATGACAACTATGTAAAGTGATTAGTTAATCATTCTACACCATGGCCCCAGATATAGCCCCCTATGGAAGTAATAAAGCGATTTCTGAGTAAATATACACACATCTGCTGATGTCATGTTTTAATATTAAAATGATAACTATGTAAAGTGATTAGTTAATCATTCTACACCATGGCCCCAGTTATAGCCCCCTATGGAAGTAATAGAGCGATTTCAGAGTAAATATACACACATCTCCTGATGTCATGTTTTAATATTAAAATGACAACTATGTAAAGTGATTAGTTAATCATTCTACACCATGGCCCCAGTTATAGCCCCCTATGGAAGTAATAGAGCGATTTCAGAGTAAATATACACACATCTATCGATGCCATGTTTTAATATTAAAATTACAACTATGTAAAGTGATTATTCTGTATCATGGCCCCAGTTATCACCCCCTATGGAAGTAATAGAACAATTTTAGCGTAAATACATGTATATACACACATCTGCTGATGTCATGTTTTAATATTAAAATAACAACTAAGTAAAGAGCTTATTTAATCATTCTGCACTATGGCCCCAGTTATAGTAATAGAGCGATTTCAGCGTAAATATACACACATCTGTATACAGACAATTGCTGATGTCGTATTTTAATATTAAAGACACAGACTGTAATGCGATTATTTACGGTAAACCATTCAGCAGATCAGAATTAGACTGAGGTAATTTGATAGGATACATGATGATAATTCAGAACAGGATAATTCAGAACCTGACAATTCAGAACAGGATAATTCAGAACATGACAATTCAGAACAGAACATGATAATTCAGAACCTGACAATTCAGAACAGGATAATTCAGAACATGACAATTCAGAACATGACAATTCAGAACAGAACATGATAATTCAAAACAGAACCACTCAGTACAGACAGCGTAGAAATTTGAGTGACATTCTTCAAACTTACGTCGCTCGTGTAATAATGTTTTAATGTTTTATATGCCAAGGTTTACTCAGACCTACATATGTCAGCACCTCTGTATAGCAGCTCCTCGCAGTAAGATGTTACTTTACTAGTCTCCACATCACAATAGCAAATGACCTCTATTTAACAGCCACCTGTCTTAATAGGTCATCCAAGTTTTTTCCACAACTTACATGTAGTATGGGACCTGCATTAAACAGCCACCTGTTGAAATAAATCACCTTGCTAATTTTCAAACTCTGATTCTCTTGTATTAGGTAGCAACCTGCTTTAAGCAGCCACCTGTCTTAAGGGGACATCATACAGTGGTTGCAAATCATACAATATACAGTACAATCCTGTATTAAAGAGCCACCTGTCAAGGGGTCAGCTTACTATATATATTGTTCAAAGCATAACCTGTGTTCAGCAGCCACCTGCCTTAAGAGGACATCTCACTGTTGTTTCAAATCATAATAATATATTACAATCCTGTCTTAAACAGCCATCTGTTTAAAGGCCAGCTTGCTATACTGCTCAAAGCTTAAGACATGACCTCTGTTAATAAGCCACCTTTGTAAATGGACTTCATATACGACTGCCCTGTATTGACAATACACAGTGACGACCTGCATTATACGGCCACCTCTCTAAAGATGTAATCTTACTTTTCCACCTTACTTTTTTAAAGCCATCTAATTCAAGCTGACCTGTATTAATCAGCCACCTGACTTGAGAGGCCGCTCTGGTGACATGTATTAATAATTGTACAGCCACTTCTCTAAAGAGGTCATCTTACTTTCCCATCTAATACAAACAGACCTGCATTAAGCAGCCACCTGACTTTAGAGGCCACTTTATATACAGCCCCAGGTGGCCTTATAACACATATCTTAGTCTGTCTGGATGTTCATACATGGCTTCTGGCAACATCGCATTACGAAACACACATCTGTCAAACATCAACTCCCCGCATCCATGACATAAGAACTATATTTTAACACCATTATGGGAAGTGCTGGTATCCCTCCGCCCCCTGTGAAAATCACGTCTATCCATATCCACATAGCTTCGGGCATGGGCGCCACAAGAAAATAGGTCCTGTAATTTTGTCATCATTACGGGAGGCGATCACAAGAATTGCTGGTATCCCTCTGCCACTGTGAAAATCATGTCTATCCATATCCACATAGCTTCGGGATTGGGCGCCACAAGAAAATAGGTCCTGTAATTTTTGACATCATTACGGGAGGCCGTCACAAGAATTGCTGATATCCCTCCGCCCCCGTGAAAATCACGTCTATCCATATCCGCATGGCTTCGGGTGTGGGCGCCACGAGGAAATAGGTCCTGTCGTACGTCTTAACACAGAAGGTCAGTTTGGGGTTGGGACTCTTCACAGTTCGCAGGTGGTCGACGTAGACCTCCTCGATCGACTGGAAGTAGATGCCACCGCGCGCCTTCGTCTCCGTCTTGTCGCTGTAGTAGAGCAGTGAACGCTTCATCCGGTCGAACACGAACCAGCGTTTGTGCCATGTCTTGAACTTGTTCCCCATCTTGTGCAGGAAGCCGCGGCAGCTGGTTGCCATGATGATCACGTGCTGACAAGCCTCCAGGCTGTGCCCGGCAGACTCGATGTGGTGCTGCAGGTTGAACTCCTTGTTGCGTATCGGAAGGTAGCGCGTCAGAGGCCGAGCCTGCGAAAGCGAAATCAGAATTATAGGATATTAAACAAGCTTCCATTTCGTATCATGTTTATGGTAGTACTAAACCAAATAACTTCCTGTTGGGTCAAAGTTCAAGGCGTACCCAACTTTTGATAGAGAAGTGAACAGAATTATAGGATATTAAACGAGCTTCCATTTCGTATCATGTTTATGGTAGTACTCGACCAAAATAACTTCTGGCTGGGTCAAAGTTTGAGGTATACCCAACTTTTGATAGAGAAGTGAACACCACAAGTCCTGTGATTGGTGATAAATGTGACTGTGTTGATTGTTAAAAAAAAAAAAAGAAGTTTCATCTGGGTAAAAAATATGCAATTTTATTTCATCTAGTACTACTGAATCAAGTAGCAATGTGCTTGAAACATGTATGGGGTACCTGTTAAAAGAAAGTACTCAAATTTTGTGCAGAACTAGGTTAGTCATAGACGCTACCCGTTATCTCAGAAATGAGCAGCTTGACCCCCATTTTTTTCTGATTCACTTTAAGGGTGAGGGGTGGTAGTATTTATATATGTGGCATTTATGTCGATTGATACGCTGTAGGTAGGAGTTTTAGCCACATATGTTACTATTGTCGTCTATGGGATTTGATTTGGTAGTATACAGCCTTATATATCCCAAGTGAAATAAGTTTCAGTTATCACAAGCTTTAGCGAGTGACAATGAAAATTAGTTGACGAGGGACATAAACATGATAAGAAATGGTAGCGAGTTTAATATCCTATTTAATACCTATAATCGATCTTAATTTTTATCACTCAACTTGTTTTGTTGACGTTCTTGTAATGTTCTAGTGTGCCAATCAATGACGTCACAAAGTGTTACGTCCCACTTGGTGTTCTTGTGGGACGTATCACTTTGAATATGTACCAAGATATTTTTAACTATATTGGTAATAAATTTGTTTTTAATACAGGGCTCGAACTTAACAATTTGTCTTCCATGGCAATTTTTAAAATAATTTCAATGGGTGAAACAACCACCGACGGCAATTTTGAGTCTGTCTATGGCAATTATTTTAAAAGTGACATTTACAGGAAATAAACATGACTGAAAGGTTATTTTGCTGTATGTAGACATATTTCAACTGTGCAAATGTTAAATACTGGCAGATAATGTACACCAGGTGTATACATTTTGCCAATGTTGTGCAGCTGTACTGATGGTACAAATATTTTGTGCCGTCAATGATGCTCTCTACCTGCGGCAATGTATATCCCATCGATGCCATTAGGTTTGAGCCATGTAATATTAAAGAAATTAGTGTTATATGACACCTCAGTACATTTAATGTATGGCTGATTGGTGTCCAACATAAGTTTATAATGTGTTGAGAAAGTAAGGAAAAAATTGTTTACTCAAAACATTTTAATTATGCCTCTATGGCACTGGACATAATATGGTTATTGACAACAGATAATTTGAGATAGAAAACCAATTGGCACCATATCATAGGCTATTCTTTTCTATTACCACCTCCCTCTCTAACTTAGTAATTAAAAGTTACCGAAAATCAAAACAAGAGGCAAAATCTGTGAGAAAAAAAAAATCAAGGGTGATAACTAGGTCGAAGGGAGACAACTAAAAAAATTCAAGTTGAACAATGGAGAAAAATAATTCATGGGAAGAAATAAGAGGTCAAAATCCTGAAAGACACGCAACAAATATTCCTGTAAAGTATGAAAATCAAACAAAGGGAAGTAACTGTACCTGCTGCATCTGCTTCTCTCTCATGTTGACGCGCTGCTGCACGAGTTCCTCTCGTAGCAGGGTCTCACGCTGCAGTTTATCTTCGAGAGCCGCGCGCTTGCTGCGCTCCTCCTGTAGAGCCACCATCTCCGCCTCATGGAACTTCACCTGAGAAATACACACACACAACTCGTTAACACAGGCAGTCCTTGGTTTTTGAAAATTATAGGCGAGTGGAAAATTGCACACCTCAATATGCTAAGGTGAGTGAAAAATCAGTCTCCAAAATAAATAAAATAGGCAGTGTAGCTCCGATTGGATTTTGACTGGTACGTCTACAAAACTGTCTATTAAACCAGTATTTCCCAATTTGTTCAACCAAGAGAAATACCAGTTTAACGACTGCATGGAAGCCACCACCATGTTTTTAATTTTTATTGTTTTAATAAAAGGACTTTCCTATCAGCTAAATGAGCTTATGAAAACGGTTGATTTTTGTAAACAGTGGAAATAAATAAACCCATCTATTTTATGTGTGCCGTTTGTTGAGTGTAACGTGCGCGGTTTTTCACACTCGTCAGATTGAAATTACGTTCCCTGTACGAGCGCGATCACATCCGTGCACCTTAAAAAGCAAGGTTTGCACAGGTAATAATTAACCTGCTAATCTTAGAGGTTTCAACTAAAAGTAACTCGTTAAGACAGGTAATAATTAATCAGCAACTCTTAGTTTAGCTGTACATGTAGTTGTAATACCACTACCACTAAACGAATGATTGAATGTTTAACGACGCCCCAGCACTAGACTACACATCGGCTAGTGGGTGTCATCTACCACTAAACGAATGAATGTTTATCGACACCCCAGCACAAAACTACACACAGGCTATTGGCCCAGTGTCATCTACCACTGAACCTACCTACATGTACATAGCACAGACAGTGATGTGTGTACCCGGAGTGGTGCATTTTAACAAAAAAGAAAAAAGAAAAAAAGAAATGTTTTATTTAACAACACACTCAACACATTTTATTTACAGTTATATGGCATCAGACATATGGTTAAGGACCACACAGATGTTGAGAAAGAAACCTGTTGTCGGCACTTCATGGGCTACTCTTTTCGATTAGCAGCAAGGGTTCTTTTACATGCACCATCCCACAGACAACGTAGTACATACCACGGCCTTTGATATACCAGTTGTGGTGCACTGGCTGGAACGAGAAATAGCCCAATGGGCCCACCGACGGGGATCGACACTAGACCAACTGCGCATCGAGCGAGTGCTTTACCACTGGGCTAAGTCCCGGCCCTGTTTTAACAATAATTGGAATGCAAAGTCAGAAGGTGGATATGCGTGTTACTTTTCTGTAACAATAGTTAAACAGTTTGGTTTTGTTTAACGACACCACTAGAGCACATCAATTGATTAATCATCGGCTATTGGATGTCACACATTTGGTAATTTTTACATATAGTCTAAATTTCATTAGTAGCAAGGGATCTTTTATATGCATCATCACACAGACAGAATAGCACAAACTACGGCCTTTGATATACTAGTCAGGAGGTGGGATATGTGTATTACTTTTCCTTAGCAACAGACTAAATCTAATCTATTCAGCTACAGCTCTCACAAACCGTTAGGTCCCAAATTTATGAAAATATATGCTTGTACATATGTATTACCCTAACAGGCACTCATAACGGGGAAAATAAAAATCATAATTTCTCACTGAGAAATTATCATGCATTGGTTTAATGTACACTACTACTGGACGATTTGATGCCAACAAACCAATCACCGTGTTGATTTGGCAAAGCACACACAAAGCGTTTGTGTTTACGTCTTTCTGGTTTCAGTGTTAAACTTGTAATAAAATGGTACTTTAATGCAATTCATTACAGATCTTTTTTTTCCAGAATATATAGAACTTTGGGTTTTGAAAATTATCTGTGAACCGTGAATAAAATACAAAGTTAAAGCAAAAACCAGAACAGTAAAGTAGTTTATGTCATTTCTATATACATGGATGTGCAGCTGATGTAGGCTATATAAAAAGTAAAGGCTTTTTAAAAAACCAAAACAAATAGCTGAGGTAATAAACAGAATAAAAAACTCCGTACCAGTTATTATCAAATTTATTGTATAATAATTATAGGATATTAAACAAGCTTCCATTTTGTATCATGTTTATGTCCCGAGTGAAATAATTTTCAGTTGTCACAAGTTTTAGCGAGGGGCATAAACATGATATGAAATGGAAGCTCGTTTAATATTCTATTTATTACCCATAATCGATCTTAATTTATATCAATCAGAGGCCTTGTCACGGGGATCCTATAATACCCGTAACTGAATAAAACACGATTATCCAAATATCTCTTCTAACTATATATCTATTAGATCTCTCTGTATTGGGCATTCTAATACCCGAGTGGCTCGGCTCTAGGTATAATCAGAGATAAGATCTTATATAAATATATATATGTAGCACGTTTAGTTCACTAGAAAACACAAAAAAACCACAATACACTTTGGAATCTGTATTAACACTACGCTGACAAATGTACTTGCCGCTGTAGTTAATTAACAACAACATTATAATAACAACCCAGAACTAATCACTTAATTAGTTAATCACTAGGTGTCTAGTTTACACAATATTCTAATCACTTTATGGTGATACAATCCACACGCGTGTGATAATTGAAAAACGCTGCCAGGGGAACTTAATTAATAAAGGAATTACAACTCTATTCCTAACTGGTTAATTTTTAATTAACCCTTAACTACTCATTCAGTAACCTTGTAATACAGAATTAATACTGGTACCTATCACCTTAAAGACAATAACCTACAGTTTACCTAGGTCCTCTAGGATGACCGGCTAAGCTTTATCTTACCAAATACTCGTATAAATATATTAGAACAGTGAAGCCTACAATGTACTTCGTCAGATTACCGGAGACACTGTCTAAAGAATATTGGTACAATACAGTATTAAAATATTTAAAGTCACATCAATCACATCAAGGTTATACAACAGAGCAGAAAAATATATTTACCAGTCCGGTCGGACATGTTCCCCGGGAGCCTTCCAATGTTTCTCCCCGATATATCTAAAATCCTATCTATTTATTCAAAAATCTCAGAGACAGCGAATATCGCCTGGGGGCACAACGCGGTACCTCACCTATCATGTGATATTGCCACAACTCCCAGAGACGGTATTTCCTCTTAGATGGCCAGACAGACCGATGCCTAGTTCGCTAGAACCCACGGTCGTAAAACCGCACTACCGGAGGTATTACGTAACTACTGGCCACATGGCCTCCACACCTGGTCTGGGTGTGTAATAGGGGGTACGGTCGCGCGGGGGTATTACGTAACCAAGCTGCACACGGCCCTCTAAAACAATTAACATCGCCACAGGCGAAAAGATAAGAGCATGTTCCGTCACAGGCCTAATTCACAAAGGTCTCTTAGGCTCTGCTAGACAACAAAGCATCCTCTTTGAAAGTCTTTTAAAATTGCACTGCGAGATCGCAAAGTTGCGAGAGTTTAGTCAATTAGGCCCCACCTCGTTTAGTTCCTGTAAGGTTGTAGTGCGCCAATCAATTGCGTCAACAAGTGTTACATCCCACTTGGCGTTCTAATGGGATGTAATCACTTTGGTATGTACCAAGATAGTTTTAACCATATGGGTAACAATCTGTATTTCTGTCCCTACATACATGTGACTTTTATCAACTGTGTTTCTCTTACCCGCTCCTCGACTAGATGGACCTTGTCAGCCTGAGCCTGCGCCAGAAGTCTCTCCAGCTCCGCCAGTTTCTCCAGCTGATCTTCACCATTACTGCTGAGACTGAAACACAGAAGAAAGGAAGGTAACAACACCCCAGCACATTGTTTAATCTTATCCATTACTGCTGAGACTGAAACACAGAGGAAAGGAAGGTAACAACACCCCAGCACATTGTTTAATCTTATCCATTACTGCTGAGACTGAAACACTGAGGAAAGGAAGGTAACAACACCCCAGCACATTGTTTAATCTTATCCACAGAGGAAAGGAAGGTTACTACTGAGACTGAAACACAGAGGAAAGGAAGGTAACAACACCCCAGCACATTGTTTTATATTATCCATTACTGCTGAGACTAAAACACAGAGGAAAGGAAGGTAACATTGTTTAATCTTATCCATTACTGCTGAGACTGAAACACAGAGGAAAGGAAGGTAACAACACCCCAGCACATTGTTTTATAGTATCCATTACTGCTGAGACTAAAACACAGAGGAAAGGAAGGTAACAACACCCCAGCACATTGTTTTATAGTATCCATTACTGCTGAGACTAAAACACAGAGGAAAGGAAGGTAACAACACCCCAGCACATTGTTTTATAGTATCCATTACTGCTGAGACTAAAACACAGAGGAAAGGAAGGTAACAACACCCCAGCACATTGTTTTATAGTATCCATTACTGCTGAGACTGAAACACAGAGGAAAGGAAGGTAACAACACCCCAGCACATTGTTTTATAGTATCCATTACTGCTGAGACTGAAACAAAGGAAAGGAAGGTAACAACACCCTAGCACATTCTTTTATATCTATTACTGCCGAGACTGAAACACAGAGGAAAGGAAGGTAACAAACTCCCAGTACATTGTTATATATATATATATATATATATATATAACAGATTAATAGTGTTCTGCTCATGCAGTGATGTCATCAAACCATTCAATCATTATCCATCCATCCATCCATTCGTCCATCCATCCATGTCCGTCCGTCCATCCATCCATCATATCCATCCATTCACTGGACAAGTATATTTATTATAATCAGTAGCGAAGTGCATTTTATATATACTTTTTCACACATTAGAGTATGTACTATACGGGTTTTAATATACTAGTCACTAGAATTTGGAACGAGAAATAATGCTTCCAGAGTCCACTGACGGGGATTGAACCTATAACCTATCACACCTCCTGTATTTAGTTTACCACAGAGCATCCATGGAGATTTAATTAAAAATTTATTGATTTTCTCTTAACCTACTTCATCTCAAAACACGCAAAAAAACAGGCATCCTACTATGAACAAAAACAGGAACCCTGCTGTTAAAATGTTTATAAATACCCAGTAGTGTATCGGTAATCCAAGCTTTATGTGGCGTTAATGAAAACCGATAAAAAAACGGTTAATTTCGACACCTGATCAGCTAAGTGGTGCTGTCATCAAATATACATATGGAAAATTAGCGTTCATTCTGTTTGCAATGAATAATTAAAATCCCTGCTACAATTGATGTCAAAATGCGGTTACAGTGTCGGTGGATGATAAATCACATTATCAATAACAGGTCACATGCATGCAGATAATGTTTAATGATCGACGTAGGTGTCCATAGGTAATATCACAAATCGATATTTAATAAATACGAGATACATGTAGATAATGTTTTTTAAACACAAGATATATCACAAATCAATAATTAATAGAAAGAAAGAAAGAAATGTTTTATTTAACGACGCACTCAACACATTTTATTTACGGTTATATGGTGTCAGACATATGGTTAAGGACCACACAGATTTTGAGAGGAAACCTGCTATTGCCACTACATGGGCTACTCTTTCTGATTAACAGCAAGGGATCTTTTATTTGCGCTTCCCACAGGCAGGATAGCACAAACCATGGCCTTTGTTGAACCAGTTATGGATCACTGGTCGGTGCAATTGGTTTACACCTACCCATTGAGCCTTGTGGAGCACTCACTCAGGGTTTGGAGTCGGTATCTGGATTAAAAATCCCATGCCTCGACTGGGATCCGAACCCAGTACCTACCAGCCTGTAGACCGATGGCCTAACCATGACACAAATATCACAAATTAACAATTAATAAATACAAAATACATGTAGATAATGTTTTTAAACACGAGATATATCACAAATCAATAATTAATAAATACAAAATAAATAATGTTTTTACAAAGGGAGGTGGGTGTCTATGGGTAATATAACAAATCAATAATTAATAGACACAAGATAGATAATGTTTTTAAACACGAGATAGATCACAAATCAATAAAGGATAGATACAAGATAGAGATCATGTCTTTACTGAGGAAGGTGGGTGTCTATGTGTAATATCACAAATCAATAATAGATAGATAGAGACAAGATAAATCATGTTTTTACTGAGGAAGGTGGGTGTGTATGTGTAAACGAGAGGTAAGTGTTTTGGGGTAATATCACAAATCAATAATAGATAGATAGATACATGATAAATCATGTTTTTACTGAGGAAGGTGGGTGTCTATGTGTAAACGAGAGGTAAGTGTTTTGGGGTAATATCACAAATCAATAATAGATAGATAGATACATGATAAATCATGTTTTATTGAGGAAGGTGGGTGTGTATGTGTAAACGAGAGGTAGGTGTCTATGGGTAATATCACAAATCAATAATAGATAGATAGATACATGATAAATCATGTTTTTACTGAGGAAGGTGGGTGTCTATGTGTAAACGAGAGGTAGGTGTTTTGGGGTAATATCACAAATCAATAATAGATAGATAGAGACAAGATAAATAATGTTTTTACTGAGGAAGGTGGGTGTCTATGGGTAATATCACAAATCAATAATAGATAGATAGATACAAGATAAATCATGTTTTTACTGAGGAAGGTGGGTGTTTATGTGTAAACGAGAGGTAAGTGTTTTGGGGTAATATCACAAATCAATAATAGATAGATAGATACATGATAAATCATGTTTTTACTGAGGAAGGTGGGTGTGTATGTGTAAACGAGAGGTAGGTGTCTATGGGTAATATCACAAATCAATAATAGATAGATAGATACATGATAAATCATGTTTTTACTGAGGAAGGTGGGTGTCTATGTGTAAACGAGAGGTAGGTGTTTTGGGGTAATATCACAAATCAATAATAGATAGACAGAGACAAGATAAATAATGTTTTTACTGAGGAAGGTGGGTGTCTATGGGTAATATCACAAATCAATAATAGATAGATAGAGACAAGATAAATCATGTTTTTACTGAGGAAGGTGGGTGTCTATATGTGTAAACGAGCGGTAGGTGTTTTGGGGTAATATCACAAATCGATAATAGATAGATAGAGACAAGATAAATCATGTTTTTACTGAGGAAGGTGGGTGTCTATGTGTAAACGAGCGGTAGGTGTTTTGGGGTAATATCACAAATCAATAATAGATAGATAGAGACAAGATAAATCATGTTTTTACTGAGGAAGGTGGGTGTCTATATGTGTAAACGAGCGGTAGGTGTTTTGGGGTAATATCACAAATCGACAATTAATAAATACAAGATACATGTAGATAATGTTTTTATTGATGGAGGTAATTGTCTATAGATATCAAAAATCAATAACAGACAGATACATCATAGATAGAGTTTTTAGTAAAGCAAGGTTGGTAACAATGGTATGGAAATTAGTTTATCATTGTTGCCTGCTATTAATAATAATACATAAAATTCCACCACTAACTTCTAATTTAGAAAATTTTAATGTATTTTTCTGGCATTTCCAATTGACTGTTGGGTTTCACTAATCTTGTAAGTTTGTCATCAGGTTATATCAGGTGGGATGTAGCCCAGTGGTAGAGCACTCGCCTGATGTGTGATATGTGATAGAATTGATCGCCTTCTCCAGACTCAGGTTTTTGGCCCAACCCAATCAGTGCCCCATAACTTGTATATCAATGTTAAAGTTAGTTTTGTTTAACTACACCACCAGAGCACATTGATTTATTAATCACTGGCTATTGGATGTCAAACATTTGGTAATTTTTCATAGTCTTAGAGAGGAAACCCGCTACATTTTTGTATCACTAGCAAGGGATCTTTTACATGCACCATCCCACAAGACAGGGTAGCACATACCATGGTCTTTGATATACCAGTCATGGTGCACTGGCTGGAATGAGAAATAGCCCAATGGACTCACCGATGGGGATCGATCCTAGACCGACCTCGCATCAGGCAAGTGCTTTACTACTGGGCTACGTCCCACCCCTTGTATATGAAATGCATTATCCTGTCTTTTGAAAGATATGTTATTAGATTTTTTAATTCTTTCTTTTTTCTACTTTTTTGTTTTGGGGGGGTGGGGGGTGGGGGGGGGGGGTGGGGAAGAGAAATTGACTGGTGCTACCTTCATTCAATTTTCAATAAGTAACAACACTGACAAATGCTTTCCCGGATCCTGTTCTTGTGAGAAAGGTGTGATAATAATGCAATAGTGCCGTCTAGTTTCTTGGAAATCTTCAACTCCATCAACAAAGAATAGAAAGATACGACATCGCAGTCATTTTGTCTTCCTAACACAGGAAATGAGAAAAAAATTCCAATTTAGCTACAAGAAGCGACTGCAATTAACTTAAGATGAATTATTACTATTTTTTCCTGTCTTCCGGAAGACTGGCTACACTTTCATTCTTCCAAGTCCTGATTATTAATGTACTAGTATACACATATTTCTGTTTTAAATTACGCACGCTGTCGAGGGCACCAACGTTTATCAACAGAACTCATAAAACATGAAAGAGATTCCACAAACGCTCATATTTCACTCAGACAACACCAGTTTTGATGTAAGTGTCTCCGTAATTGTTTTGTCGGCACGGCAACCCACCAATTACTGGCACAGAAACCAACATGGCAGAGTATACTGCATATAATGAGAAAAAGATATACCATAAAAATAATATAAGACTGATAATTTTATTTCTTGCTTGATTATACTCCCATAAAATATACATGTATACATGTATGTATGTATATTCTGAAAATATAGAAACACTTGATCGTGTGTTTAGCAGTTGCACTACATCAAACAGAATCCCACTGGTAACAATGATAACATACATGTACATGTCAGGCCAAAACAAAATATATACACAGTTTGTTTTGTTTAATAATACCGCTAAAGCATACTGTTATATTAACCACCGGCTATAACATGATGTTGCTTCTCCAGTCCTAGCTCAGACTGTGCATTTGAAATATAACGTCATTTCGTCATCTCCTTCTAGTTGTGGCTGAAATATTTCGAGTTGGGTCTTGTTATTCATAAAGAAAACAACAGTAATAATATGGATAATAAAGAAATTATTACACTCACGTATGAGTCGTACTGATCTTACAAAACTCTTGTCAGGATCCTGACACACATTTCGTAAAATCAGTATGACTCACAAGCTTGTATAATAATCTCTATATACTACAACACCTCCCCCAAAGTATCAAAGCTACTGACTCTAGATTTCAAGATAGCATAAACCATGTGTGTGTGTGTGTGTGTGTGTGTGTGTGTGTGTGTGTGTGTGTGTGTGATCAAGTGTGAATAAACTGTGCATCATTCGCACCCAACCTCAAGTCATGTTTGCATAATTTTTCAGGTTAGTGTGTGCTTTAGGCAATGTCAGTGTCAAAATTTATACATCTTGAACATCCACTAAGATGCATATTCGCAACAAAAAAGAAAAGAAAAAAGAAAGAAAGAAAGAATGAATTAAGAAATGCTTAACAACACCCCAGCAAAAACAATACATACACAACCCCTACAATTAAGCCAATTTATTAGGTCCATAGCAAAAACACAACATGCTATTGACAAAAAAACTGAATAGAATCCAAGGCCAAAACGTACTTTGGAGAATTATAAACTCCATGGCAATCTCCACGGCATTGCCGACTGTTGCGGGCAATTGCAGGGATTGCATACAGCTATTGTCTGTCAAAGGTATACGAACATGATTGTTTACAATAAAAATTTAAACTATGGGCCAAATTTATGACTTCTGTTTTTCTTAACCGCAGGTGTTTAAGCATTGTAAATGTGTGTAGTTACACGCGTGTAAGTCAGGTGTTTAAGCATTGTAAATGTATGTTGTTACACATATGTAAGACAGGTGTTTAAGCATTGTAAATGTATGTAGTTACACGTGTGTAAAAGAAAGAAGTGTTTTATTTAACGACGCACTCAACACATTTTATTTACGGTTATATGGCGTCAGACATATGGTTACGGACCACACATATTTTGTGAGGAAACCCGCTGTCGCCACTACACGGGCTACTCTTCCGATTAGCAGCAAGGGATCTTTTATTTGCGCTTCCCACAGGCAGGATAGCACAAACCATGGCCTTTGTTGAACCAGTTATGGATCACTGGTCGGTGCAAGTGGTTTACACCTACCCATTGAGCCTTGCGGAGCACTCACTCAGGGTTTGGAGTCGGTATCTGGATTAAAAATCCCATGCCTCGACTGGGATCCGAACCCAGTACCTACCAGCCTGTAGACCGATGGCCTGCCACGACGCCACCGAGGCCGGTTTACACGTGTGTAAGACATAAACAGGTGTTTAATCATTGTAAATGTATGTAGTTACACGTGTATAAGACAGGTGTTTAAGCATTGTAAATGTATGTAGTTACACGTATGTAAGACAGGTGTTTAAGCATTGTAAATGTATGTAGTTACACGTATGTAAGACAGGTGTTTAAGCATTGTAAATGTATGTAGTTACACGTATGTAAGACAGGTGTTTAAGCATTGTAAATGCATGTAGTTACACGCATGTAAGACAGGTGTTTAAGCATTGTAAATGTATGTTGTTACACGTATGTAAGACAGGTGTTTAAGCATTGTAAATGTATGTAGTTACACGTATGTAAGACAGGTGTTTAAGCATTGTAAATGTATGTAGTTACACGCATATAAGACAGGTGTTTAAGCATTGTAAATGTATGTAGTTACACGTATGTAAGACAGGTGTTTAAGCATTGTAAATGCATGTAGTTACACGCGTGTAAGACAGGTGTTTAAGCATTGTAAATGTATGTAGTTACACGCGTGTAAGACAGGTGTTTAAGCATTGTAAATGTATGTAGTTACACGTGTGTAAGTCATAAACAGGTGTTTAAGCATTGTAAATGTACGTAGTTACACGTGTGTAAGTCATAAACAGGTGTTTAAGCATTGTAAATGTATGTAGTTACACGCGTGTAAGACAGGTGTTTAAGCATTGTAAATGTATGTAGTTACACGTGTGTAAGTCATAAACAGGTGTTTAAGCATTGTAAATGTACGTAGTTACACGTGTGTAAGTCATAAACAGGTGTTTAAGCATTGTAAATGTATGTAGTTACAAGTGTGTAAGTCATACACAGGCTTCGTAAATTCGACCCTAGATAATTATATAAAAACAAGTGCAGTGAGCTATACAATACAGTATTTTTATAATGTTGCAATATTGATATGGTTTACAGTATATGTACATTTAATGTCACAATATTGATATGGTTTACAGTATATGTACATTTAATGTCGCAATATTGATATGGTTTACAGTATATGTACATTTAATGTCGCAATATTGATATGGTTTACAGTATATGTACATTTAATGTCGCAATATTGATATGGTTTACGGTATATGTACATTTAATGTTTCAAATAAAATGCATAGTGAACATGCGAGTTATTGGTGAGAACACTACAAGAGTCAAACATATTTTATGTTGTCTCAAAATTACAGTCAGAAAGAAAGAAAGAAAGAAAGAATGAATGAAAGAAAGAATGAATGAAAGAATGAAAGAAAGAATGAATGAAAGAAAGAATGAATGAAAGAAAGAATGAATGAAAGAAAGAAAGAATGAAAGAAAGAAAGAAAGAAAGAATGAATGAAAGAAAGAAAGAATGAAAGAAAGAAAAAAATGTTTTATTTAACGACCCACTCAACACATTTTATTTACGGTTATATGGCGTCAGACATATGGTTAAGGACCACACAGATTTTAAGAGGAAACCCGCTGTCGCCACTACATGGGCTACTCTTTCCGATTAGCAGCAAGGGATCCTTTATTTGCACTTCCCACAGGCAGGATAGCACAAACCATGGCCTTTGTTGAACCAGTTATGGATCACTGGTCGGTGCAAGTGGTTTACACCTACCCATTGAGCCTTGCAGAGCACTCACTCAGGGTTTGGAGTCGGTATCTGGATTAAAAATCCCATGCCTCGACTGGGATCCGAACCCAGTACCTACCAGCCTGTAGACCAATGGCCTGCCACGACGCCACCGAGGCTGATATTACAGTCAAAAGCTTTAAGCATGAAAGTGGAATGTTTTATATGTTTTTTAGATAACAGTACAGATTATATTTCACATGTACTCATACAGGCTTCAGGCATAAGAATACAATTCATGTATTTGACAATGGTACAGGATGAAATAAAATAGCATACATTTATATAATTGCTCAGATAAAATTTCTTTAAAAAACAAACTAATGTTAAATTTATAACCAATGGCAGGATAAGAAGTTTTATCTGCACCATTAAATGTTATTGTGGGTGTTTTGGTCTTTTTATTCTTTATTATCATTATTTTATTTTATTTTTGTGGGGGGTTTTGTTTGTTTTTGTTGCCTGACAGGAAATGAAAGAAAAAAAATCCAGTTTATCTACAAAAAAACAGACTGAAAGCGACATTTGCAGCAGTTAATGAGATCGCGTAAACCATTAAATATTTTATCAGACGCCATGGTTTTTTTTAATCTATCCAGTAATCTATAGCATGGCCATAAAAATCAATACAAACCGGCATGTATTTCTTAATCAATTTAACCAAACTGTAACAAACATAATTCTGACTGCATAAATAACCATAAAGGGGGGGGGGGGGGGGGGGGGGGGGGGGCAAGCTAGCTCTGGGTGGTGAGCAAAATATTTTGCCAAATTGTCTATAAAAGTTCAAAAATTGCAGAAATTAACAGTTATTTTCTTAAAAATGTCAGTTATTTCATGAAATTATTTTGCAGAATTAAAATAAAATTCGCATAACCGTGTTCAAAATTTGCAATTGTCGAATTTGGTGAGTGCCTGAGCTAGTCCTGATGTGCAGTTTGGACTAGGATCAATCCGTCAGTGGGCCCATTGGGCTATTTTTCATTCCAGCCAGTGCACCATGAATGAAGTACCAAAGGCCATAGTATGTGCTATCCTGTCTGTGGGATGGTGCATATAAAAGATCCCTTGCTACTGATGGAAAAATGTAGCGGGTTTCCTCTGATCACTACGAGTCATAATGACTAAATGTTTGACATCCAATAGCCGATGATTAATACACCGATGTGCTCTAGTGGTGTCCTTAAACAGAACAAGGGGGCGGGACAAAGCCCAGTGGTAAGGCGCGGTTGGTGTGGGATCGATCCCCGTCGGTGGGCCCATTAGGCTATTTGTTGTTCCAGTCAGTGCACCACGACTGATATGTCAAAGGCCGTGGTATGTGCTATCCTGTCTGTGGGATGGTGCATATAAAAGATCCCTTGCTACTAATGGAAAAATGTAGCAGGTTTCCTCTCTAAGACTATATGTCAAAATTACAGATCTTATCGGAGGTCAGACTCGGGACGGGCGTGTTCGAAACCCTAGTGGTATATGGGCACGTTAAACTAGTCATCATCATCATCATCATCATCAAAATTACCAAATGTTTGACATCCAATAGCTGATGATTAATTAATCAATGTGCTCTAGTGGTGTCATTGAACAAAACAAACTTCTTTATTTATATAACTATCATGGGCACTAGTTGGAATGAAGAAAACCCCAATGAGAGAATAGATCCAGTGACGGGATTCGATCCGTGAACCCTAGCACCTCAGATGAGAGCTAAATTCTGCCCTTGAACAGACAGGACAGATATCCACAAAGTGACAGGTTAACCAGGAAAACACCATTAACATTCCTTTCTTCCGATAATAACCAGTCTGGTTTTTCATCTAGGATATCATATTTACTGGTACCTTGTTGATGTTTCACAAGAAGATGCCTGCCATGTTTTGTTATTTATTGTATGCATTTTTTATTTATTTATTTTTTTGGGGGGGGGGGGAGAGAGATGGTGGTGATGGTGTTGGTGTGGGTTTTTTGTATATGGTTAAGGACCACACATATATAGAGAGGAAACCTGCTGTCGCCACTTCATGGGCTACTCTTTTCAATTAGCAGCAAGGGATCTTTTATATGCACAATCCCACAGACAGGATAGTACATACCACGGCCTTTGTTAAACCAGTTGTGGAGCATTGGCTGGAATGAGAAATAGCCCAATGGGCCCACTGACAGGGATCGATCCTAGATCGATCGCGCTGTGCCACTGAGCTATGTCCTGTCCCCAGGCACAATAATGGAGGCAATGTTTAACTATAAGGGCACAATTGTATATACTGGGGAGAAGGAAAGAAATGTTTTATTTAACGATGCACTCAACACATTTTATTTACGGTTATATGGCGTCAGACATATGGTTACGGACCACACAGATTTTAAGAGGAAACCCGCTGTCGCCACTACATGGGCTACTCTTTCCGATTAGCAGCAAGGGATCCTTTATTTGCACTTCCCACAGGCAGGACAGCACAAACCATGGCCTTTGTTGAACCAGTTATGGATCACTGGTCGGTGCAAGTAGTTTACACCTACCCACTGAGCCTTGCGGAGCACTCACTCGGGGTTTGGAGTCGGTATCTGGATTAAAAATCCCATGCCTCGACTGGGATCCGAACCCAGTACCTACCAGCCTGTAGACCGATGGCCTAACCACGACACCACCGAGGCCGGTGCACAATAATGGAGGCAATTTTTCACTATAAGGGCACAACTGCGTATACTGGGAAGAAGGAAAGAAATGGTTTATTTAACAATGCACTCAACACATTTTATTTACAGTTATATGGCATCAGACATATGGTTAACGACCACACAGATTTTGAGAGAGGAAACCCACTGTCGCCACTTCTTGGGCTACTCTTTCCGATTAGCAACAAGGGATCTTTTATATACACCATCCGACAGACAGTGTAGTACATATCATGGTCTTTGATATACCAGTCGTGGTGTACTGGCAGGAATGAGAAATAGCCAAATGGGCCTACCGACAGGGATCGATCCCAGACCGACTGCGTATCAAGCTATATAGGGGAGAGGTGGGATTGCTATACTGCATACTACAAATAAATAAAATAAAGTTTGTTTTATTTAACGACGCCGCTAGAGCACATTGATTTTTTATCTTATCATCGGCTATTGGACGTCAAACATATGGTCATTCTGACACTGTTTTTTAGAGGAAACCCGCTGTCGCCACATAGGCTACTCTTTTTACGGCAGGCAGCAAGGGATCTTTTATTTGCGCTTCCCACAGGCAGGATAGCACAAACCAAGGCCTTTGTTGAACCAGTTATGGATCACTGGTCGGTGCAAGTGGTTTACACCTACCCATTGAGCCTTGCGGAGCACTCACTCAGGGTTTGGAGTCGGTATCTCGATTAAAAATCCCATGCCTCGACTGGGATCCGAACCCAGTACCTACCAGCCTGTAGACCGATGGCCTGCCACGACGCCACCGAGGCCGGTGCATACTACAAGGTCAGGCCCTTGACTGGTACTCATTGAGAAAGAACACTTGTAATTATACTTGTGTGTGTATTGTATGAATGTATTGTATGAATGTATGAATGTATTGTATGAATGTACTATATTAATGTATTGTATTAATGTACTGTATTAATGTATTATATTAATGTACTGTATTAATGTACTGTATTAATGTACTGTATTAATGTGTATTGTATTAATGTGTATTGTATTAATGTAATGTATTAATGTACTGTATTAATGTGTATTGTATTAATGTGTATTGTATTAATGTGTATTGTATTAATGTATTATATTAATGTGTACTGTATTAATGTGTATTGTATTAATGTGTATTGTATTAATGTGTAATGTATTAATGTATTATATTAATGTATTATATTAATGTATTGTATTAATGTATTGTATTAATGTGTATTGTATTAATGTATTATATTAATGTACTGTATTAATGTATTGTATTAATGTGCACTGTATTAATGTATTATATTAATGTATTGTATTAATGTACTGTATTAATGTGTATTGTATTAATGTATTGTATTAATGTGCTGTATTAATGTGTATTGTATTAATGTGTATTGTATTAATGTGTATTGTATTAATGTACTGTATTAATGTGTACTGTATTAATGTACTGTATTAATGTGTATTGCATTAATGTGTATTGCATTAATGTGTATTGTATTAATGTGTACTGTATTAGTGTATTGTATTAATGTGTATTGTATTGTATTAATGTGTATTGTATTAATGTG
Organism: Gigantopelta aegis; assembly: GCF_016097555.1. Lineage (NCBI taxonomy): Eukaryota > Metazoa > Mollusca > Gastropoda > Neomphalida > Peltospiridae > Gigantopelta > Gigantopelta aegis. The sequence goes on along the minus strand of NC_054710.1, from coordinate 16,952,042 downwards.
TATTGTATAAATGTGTATTGTATTAATGTACTGTATTAATGTGCATTGTATTAATGTACTGTATTAATGTATTGTATTAATGTGTATTGTATTAATGTGTACTGTATTAGTGTATTGTATTAATGTGTATTGTATTAATGTGTATTGTATTAATGTGTATTGTATAAATGTGTATTGTATTAATGTACTGTATTAATGTGCATTGTATTAATGTACTGTATTAATGTATTGTATTAATGTACCGTATTAATATATTACCAGCTCTTGTGTGTACACTAACAATGTCCATATGGGCTCCCATTTTTACCTGAATTAAACCAAAAGGTCAGAATCTGGACACCAACATTTATTCATGCTATTTAGGGTTGCAAACGATTCACTACATATTTTTACCTGGATTACAGCTATTATTTTGGGATAGAATGATGGAATTACACGGTAGAAAGGTTTCAGGCCAGGTCAGTTCGTTCCAATATCTCTATCGTTTTTGCCCGCATTTAAGGATTTTCTCCAGCACTTTCTGTGCATTATAACAAGCCTTGTTATTCTGTTGATTAACTAAGTTTGACGTATTAGTATGTATCACCTTCCACCCTGTGATACAAGGTCGTTCCACAAGTGTATCATATTAAACACACTGTCCTTATCTGTTACCATGGTAACATGTTTCCAACTAATATAACGACTAAAATTACACACCGAATACATTTTCTTGTTAAGAACACCAGTGTCTTATTATACATAGCAACATGCTGGTGCGTAGAATTCACCGTTTCACATATAATTATCATAAATAATTATCATAAACAATTCACCGATTCACAAATAATTATCACAAATAATAATCACAAACAATTCACTGATTCACAAATAATTTTCACAAACAGAAAGAAAGAAATGTTTTATTTAACGACGCACTCAACACATTTTATTTACGGTTATACTGCATCAGACATATGGTTAAGGACCACACAGATATTGAGAGAGGAAACCCGCTGTCGCCACTTCATGGGCTACTCTTTTCGATTAGCAGCAAGGGATCTTTTATATGCACCATCCCACAGACAGGGTAGTACATACCATGGCCTTAGATATACCACTGCACTGGCTTGAACGAGAAATAGCCCAATGGGTCCATTGACAGGGGTTGATCCCAGACCGACCGCGCATCGAGCAAGCGCTTTACCACTGGGCTACATCTCGCCCCTTATCACAAACAATTTACTGATCTATAAATAATTATCACAAACAAATGAAGAAGAAAAATCAGATGACAGAAACAACAAAAAGGGACTATGCAGTTTAACCCCTTACCTGCTGGGTACCATAGGCCGGCCGCAGAACCAGCAGTTGTCGAGGTGGAAGCTGGCGGCGATGGCCTGCTTCTTGAGGTAGGCGTCGAGCCGGGCGGGTGAGCACGTGAACCCGTTCTTCAGGTTGAGAGAGCGCGGCTTCTCGACATTCATCACTCCGCAACACGGTCGGATCACCACGCCAACCCGAACACTGGGGTCTCGTGTGGTCTAATCCACTCGTCTAGAGAATGTCTAATCCACTCGTCTAATCCACCCGTCTAGAGACAGTAGTCTAATCCACCGGTCTAGAAATGGTCTAATCCACTGTTCTAGAGATGGCCTAATCCACTGTTCTAGAGATGGCCTAATCCACCGGTCTAGCGATGGTCTAATCCACTGGTCTAGAGATGGTCTAATCCACTGGTATAGAGATGGTCTAATCCACTGGTCTAGAGACGGTCTAATCGACCCGTCTAGAGATGGTCTAGTCCACCGGTCTAGATACCGTCTAATCCACCAGTCTTGAGACGGTCTAATCCACCCGTCTAGAGATGGTCTAATCCACTGGTCTACAGATGGTCAAATCCACTGTCTGGAATGTAATCCATAGGTGGAAAGACAGTATAATCCACTGGTTTAGAGACAGTCAAATCCACTGAAGTAAAGAATCTAATCCATTGATGTAAAGACAGTCTAATCCACTAGTGTAAAGACAGTCTAATCCACTAGTGTAAAGACAGTATAATCCACTAGTGTAAAGACAGTATAATCCACTAGTGTAATGACAGTATAATCCACGAGTGAAAATACAGTCTAATCCACTAGTGTAAAGACAGTATAATCCACTAGTGTAAAGACAGTCTAATCCACTAGTGTAAAGACAGTCTAATCCACTAGTGTAAAGACAGTATAATGCACTTTTAAGTATCTTAAAACAATTTAAAATAATATAATCACCACACTCTCCAACATGGTCTGTAATCCACTGGTCTAAGACAATATAATCTACGATAGGACATTGATCTTTTATTATTTAAGCCATTGGTTTAAAGACAGTATATTATATTCCACACTGATTTCATATGGTCTAATCCACTGGTCTTAAAACAGTACAGTCAACTACCCTACATTACAATATAGCACAGCTGTCCTCAAAACAGTCTAATCCACCATTCCACTTCACAATTGTCTCATAATGATCTGATCCACATTTAACTTCACAATGGTTATATAACAATTGTCTTATAACTGTCTGATCCACAGTCAACTCATAGTTTTCTCATCGCATATTCCTTCACAATGGTCTATCTATGATAGTTCAATCAACTATACTACTTCAGAATAACTGTAAATCAAACTGTAGGGTTCTTAGAATAACGTAACCCATATACACCACTGCCACTCACAATGGCCTCCACACTTGAGTATGGTTTAATGAAATCGTAGTTCACATAATAGCCTTAGTCCACCATCTCTCAATGGCCTAGTCTACCATTCTGCGTTACAGTGGGTTTTAAATGTTAAAAATGGTCTCATGTCACATACGGTCTAAGAATGGTCTATCTAATGTACTACACCATACGTCATATAGTATTGTGGTGTAGTATGTCACAGTGGTCTAAAACAGTGGTATTTCACACTTAAGTTAAGCAATATTTTACAATATTCTTTTCATCCAATGATAGTCTAATTCAGTGATATTCCATTAAACAAAGGTCTAATAGAATGGTATGTTATTTCACAATGGTCTAATTAATCTATTTGTGTTCCATTTCACAATGGTTTAATCGAGTGGTGTATTATTTCACAATGGTTTAATTGAGTGGTGTATTATTTCACAATGGTTTAATCCAGTGGTGTATTATTTCACAATGGTTTAATCCAGTGGTATATTATTTCATCAAAATGATATCATTTTCTTTGATAATGGTCTAATTCTGCTGTGAACTATTTCACAATTATCCCATCCAGTTGTACATGTCCACTATTTCAAGATGGTCTAAAGAATATTATTTCACGATATGGTGTAATGTTATTTCACAATGGCGTTAGTTCACCTTCTTCAAATGTTTCTTCTTGTGCCTGCGTAATTCCTCACAGTTAAACTAAGATTCAGTGAAAAGAAAAGAACTGATAGTAAACTCCAACTGCTGAACATAAATATCAGTCACACAAATGCTACCACAGCATTTGAATGACTTCCCTTGAGAGCTCTTTACATGAAAGAAACCAAACAAAAATTGTCCATACCAATTTAAGTTACTGTAGATCCTGAAATTAACGCGTCCCTAAATTAATGTGAGTGATGCATGGTGGACAGACTAAAATGTGACATGAAATTAATGCGAGTGATGGTGGGCAGACAAAAATGCGACATGAAATTAATGCGAGTGGCCTTTCTTTAAAATATTAACTTTCCTAACTTTTCTGTGTACGTTTTGGTTAAATCCAAGTTACAATGAGATCAACTCACTAACATGTCTGTGTACACATCAGTTAACCTGTTTAGTCCTTATTGTTTTTGATGAGATCAACTCAAAGCATATGTTTGCGGCAATCATTTATGTAATATGTATCGTTAACTAAATCTGGCTAAACATTAGCATATCTTTATCTATACAACTGTATGCCAACACAGTTGCAGGGAAATTGAACAGTAAAGACAAAGAAAAGATCGAACGCAATATTAGCGTGCTAAAACCAATTCAAGTGCAATGGTTCATGTCGGCTTTTGACAGGGTTGCCAAAGACCCTGCAATTGTCAGACGTGGCTGGCATCTTGCTGACTATTGGACAATTAGTGTGTCTTGTCTACGATGAATTGTGCTCCAATGATTTTATAAATGTATTAGAATTTTAATCTTTCTTTGTTTTAATAGCATGTGACACATAACCTACTGGACTATTCAACAATTAGTCTGTGTCACTTACAATGAATTGTTTTCCAGTTCTGTTTGACAAATATATTAGAATTGTATTTGTTGTTTTTTTTAGTTATGTTTTAACAACGTGAGACACATATACAAAACATAAAAATAAATGTGTAATATTACACCAGCCTCGGTGGGGCAGTGGTTAAGCCATCAGACTACAGGCTGGTAGGTACAGAGTTCGCAGCCCGGTACCGGCGAGATCCAACCCAGAGCAAGTTCTTAAGGGCTCAATGGGTAGGTGTAAGGCCACTACACCCTCTTCTCTCTCACTAACTACTAACCAACTAACCCACTGTCCTTGACAGACAGCTCAGATAGCTGAGGTGTGTGCCCAGGACAGCATGCTTGAACCTTATTTGGATATAAGCACGGAAATAAGTTGAAATGAATGGAATGTAATATTATTTATCATCCATTAAGTGCTTTTGTAGGAGATATTGCTGACACTGTAATTTCTTCTAGGAGGTAACGCTTCTTATAATCTTGATTGGTCAAATTTTAATCATAAGACAATATTTTGTTACATCACTGTGTATGTTTCAGTGCTAAACCTATCATTAGTGATATCACGGCACTGCTGTTCTACTAGTTAACGAGTCTACCGCTGCCAAATATAGTGACATTCAACCCACATTACTGACATTGTTTACAATTGACGCAAATAAAAAGAATGATAATGGATGATAAACAGAATACCCCCTCGTGTCTTGTAATATGATAATTTATTAGCACTTGTTGATAAAAGTATAAACATCCGCGACAAGCCTCGGCTTTCATACTTTTATCAACTCGTGCTGACAGATTATGAAATCACAAGATACTCGGGGAGTATCCTCTATTAATACGAATAACACAAACTCGCATTTTTCGTATTAATATTATGATCACTTTTATGTCAGGATCTACAGTATTTACATACATGTGCGTAACAATACATTGTAACAGTAAACTGTATACATTGTAACAGTAAACTGTGGAGATAAATCAAATCAATATACTATTTACTGTTATATTTTACAAAGTAGAACAACAGACACAATATGAATCCACAGTGAAATCAATACACTTTCATCAATAACCAATAATCTAACTTTATGCCTAATAAACCACTCAAAAACAATACTAACAGGGTTTCTGCCAGAGGGTAAAATGGGTATGGTGCCATGCATACCCGAATTTTTTGGTATATTTTTTTTCTTTACTTAACCTTTTGATAAAATTAATTACTCTTATCATTACTGTATGATTTTTCTTTACCCTAACCCTAAACGTAACCCATTTTCTTTCTGAGGGAGGTCCCCCATTCCCCCCATTCCCCCTGTTGACTGTGGTTGCATTCTATTCCATAGCGCCATACCCAAAAATTTCTTTCTGGCAGAAACACTGACTAATGTGACGATAAAAAACAACTTACTAACAGCTTTAATAATGCCACCACACCCTAACAAATAAGTTACAGTAAACCTAATAATGTTATCATTATAAACAACCTGATCCAAGACTGCAGCTGAGGGAGACTACCTGGACAACTACAACAACTCTCCAGAAGGTGGTGTATGGTACAAGAAGTGATCTACAGAGGACAGTATCTTTCATAGTCACTGCTGGCTCGACGTGTAGTCAACAAGCAAACGAAAAGAAGAAGATGATTTATAAACAACTAACCCACAGAGTCAAAACATAGAACAAGAATCCAATGTGTAGAATCGTACTAATGTCATAACCATTATAATAACAGAAAAAACCTGCACAACCAATTTTGATAATGCCCCCATAATCTTAACAAATACGTTACAACAACCGTAATAATGTTATCATTATAAACAACCAACGTACCAACATACAGAGTCAAAACACAGAACAAGATCCAATGTGTAGAAACCGTACTTCTCACAACAAATTTTAATAATGCCCCCATGATCTTAACAAATACATTACAACAACTGTGATAATGTTATCATTATAAACAACCAACCTACAGAGTCAAAACACAGAACAAGAATCCAATGTGTAGAAAACGTACATGTACTAATGTCATACCCATAATAATAGAAAAAAACTCCCATTTTAATAATGCCCCCATGACCTTAACAAATATGTTACAACAACCGTAATAATGTTATCATTATAAACAACCAACCTACCAACCTACAGAGTCAAAACACAGAACAAGAATCCAATGTGTAGAAAACGTACATGTACTAATGTCATACCCATAATAATAGAAAAAAACTCCCATTTTAATAATGCCCCCATGACCTTAACAAATATGTTACAACAACCGTAATAATGTTATCATTGGAAACAACCAACCTCATCAAGACCTGAGACAAGCTGAGTGGCCAAACAAAACTGCCAATGTGTACACCAAACGTCTATGTACTAAGAGAGGCGAAATAATAGAAAAAAACTCTCATTTTATCTTACAGACTGGACTTTGGCTAAATTGTGAAAGAGAAAAAAAAAAAAAAAAATGTTATCATTATAAACAACCAACCTACAGAGACTGTGATACTGGTCGCAGGATCCAAGAATGATGATGAAAAAAAAAAAAGAGAGAAAAAACAACAAAAACTATCAGTTAATCTCCTGCAAAAAAAATCCACCTTTCTGTAATTCATGTGACTCCCACCTGCGAGTGTGCCCGGCTATTCATTATGTGAAAATCCAATATGTGGCAATAAGTCTCTTCCTTTGAGTCCAGTGTCTCCAGTTTCTGGATTCTTCAGAGAAAACTAAAATAATAACATGTTCACGCCTGCAGACCAGCAAGGACAATGGAGTGGAAGAAATCTTGACAAGTAAAAACATTGTCGCAACAGATGACGTTAGATTGGCCTCAGACTGTACCATGGGAAAACACAATGCCAACATTTAAAGGTGCGCAGTCTTCCGAAAACATTGTACAGTACGGTAAGTTAATTTGGTTGAAACACAGTTAGCTGAATCTACCAAGGGATTTTGTTTAGATGTACTGTCTCATGTACTTAGGGGCGAGACGTAGCCCAGTGGCAAAGCTTTCGCTTGATGTGCCGTCGGTCTGGGATCGATCCCGGGCCATCAGTGGGCCCATTGGGCTATTTCTTGTTCCCGCCATAAATTTCAACCAAATTAAAATACCATACATTGATGTTTATTTTCCTAGTACATCAAAGGCTGTGGTATGTACCATCCTGTCTATGAGATGGTGCATATAAAAGATCCCTTGCTGCTAATCAAAAAGAGTAGTCCATGAAGTGGCGACAGTGGGTTTCCTCCCTCAATATCTGTGTGATCTTTAACCATATGTCGGACGCCATATAACTGTAAAAATAATGTGCTGAGTGCGTCGTTAAATAAACCATTTCCTTCCTTCCTTCTCATGTACTTTTACAGATAGGAAACAACCCATGAATGTATGGTATTTTAATTTGGTTGAAACATATGGTTAGTTGCTCCTGCTGAAAAAGCAGTAAAGGATTTGTCTTATAGGCACTTTCCCATAGACAAGGGCGGGATGTAACCCAGTGATAAAGTGCTCGCTTGATGCACTGTCGGTTTAGGATCGATCCCCATTGGTGGACCCATTGGGCTATTTCTTGTTCCAGCCAGTGCACCACGACTAGTATATCAAAGGCTGTGATATGTGCTATCCTGTCTGTGAGATGGTGCATATAAAAGATCCCTTGCTACCGATGGAAAAATGTAGCGGGTTTCCTCTCTGTAACTGTGTCAAAATTACCAGATGTTTGACATCCAATAGCCAATGATTAATAAATCAATGAGCTCTAGTGGTGTTGTTAAACACAACAAACTTTCTTTCCCATAGACAAGACAGTACATACCACAGTCTTTAATGTCTTAGTCCTAGGGCACTGGTTGGTTGGGACAGAAACAAAGTTATGTGGTACTTTAATTAAGTTGAAACAAACATTTAGCTACTCTTGTTTATAAAGCTGTAATCAGTTTTTGATATGCAGATAGGACAGTACATACCTCGGTCTTTGATATACCAATCATGGGGCACTGAAGGTAATAGATCTTGTGACCTATCACACCACAGGAGAACACTCTACCACTGAGCTACATTGTACATTCTACCTTGAAACCAAATGCAATGTCTTTAAATTAAATATTTTGAATTTTTTTTCTATAAAGTGAATTAATAAGCAAGAAAATGTTTCATTAAACGACACACTGAACACATTTTACTTCCGGTTATATGGCGTTGGACTTATGGTAAAGGACCGCACTGATATTTAGAGAGGAAACCCGCTGTTGCCACTTCATGGGCTACTTTTTGATTAGCAGCAAGGTATGTTTTATATGCACCATACTACAGACAGGATAGTACATACCACAGCCTTTGTTACACCAGTTGTGGAGGACTGGCTGGAACGAGAAATAGCCCAATGGGTCCACCGACGGGAATCGATCCTAGATCGATTGTGCATCAGGTGAGTGAATTAATAACATTACCAAACTATTGCTTAATTTTTAAATAAAATATTTCTCGAACTTTCTCATAAAGTGAATAACACAACACAATAATACTTAAAAAGCAGGGGGAGGGGAACATACATAAATATGTAGATATTTAAAAAAAGTGAAAGATGCAAAACTGCTGCCTTTTTTGCCAAGATTTTTTTTCTAAGATTTTCTGAAACTTTCTCATATACTCAATCCAAATCTCCATTACAAATGCAGACATAATATGGTAGTGTCTGAGAGTGGAATGTATTACCGGCTATTACAGGTAAAACTGATCTCGTCTCCAGCTGTTAGTTGCAGCTTCAGTTTAAGAAAACATGTTTCAAACTGTTTTCTGTGAGTCATCTCAATCTACACAAGATAAAATCACTGACGTAAGAATTCACTAAAGACGTGTAAATGCATTTACACCTGCAAGGTACACGTACACCAGTATAGATTAATTTACACATTCTTGTAACGTAACTGAGAACTGTGTAAAACATCCAGATGGTAGACTACAGTATAAATCCACTAAACAGGGGTGGGAAATGGTGAACTGTAAAAAAAAGAGGAAATCTAGATGGGTCCCGAAAATTCTTGAAAACCTATGTTAAAATCTGTGCCATCTGACACATTTTGGAGGAAAGAACGATTAAAATGCGAGGAAACACTATGTTCCATGAGAGGAAAACAGCTGATCCGAGGAGAATTCCCACCCCTGACTAAGAATTGAGTAAAACACTTGCAAATCCATTATCAGAAAGGTTAAGTATTTCTGAAACATTTTTATGAACAATAACAGATACAAATATGTAGAATATAATACAAATCCACTCAAAAATTGAAGGCAGTAATATGTAGAAAGGTGTAAAACATCTGTAACTAAAATACTATAATTCAAATCTACTCAGAAC
>NC_054710.1:16862448-16937448 GCF_016097555.1 Gigantopelta aegis | reverse complement strand
GGTAGGTGTAAACCACTTGCACTGACCAGTGATCCATAACTGGTTCAACAAAGGCCATGGTTTGTGCTATCCTGCCTGTGGGAAGTGCAAATAAAAGATCCCTTGCTGCTAATCGGAAGAGTAGCCCATATAGTGGCGACAGCGGGTTTCCTCTCAAAATCTGTGTGGTCCTTAACCATATGTCTGACACCATATAACCGTAAATAAAATGTGTTGAGTGTGTCGTTAAATAAAACATTTCTTTCTTTTAAAGTTTGTTTTATTTAACAACGGCACTAGAGCATATTGATTTTTTATCTTATCATCGGCTATTGGACGTCAAACATATTGCCATTCTGATCCTCTTTTTAGAGGAAACTCTCTGTATGATACATAGGCTACTCTTTTATGACAGGCAGCAAGGGATCTTTTATTTGCGCTTCTCACAGGCAGGATAGCACAAACCACGGCCTTTGTTGAACCAGTTATGGATCACTGGTCAGTGCAAGTGGTTTACACCTACCCATTGAGTCTTGCGGTGCACTCACTCAGGGTTTGGAGTCGGTATCTGGATTAAAAATCCATGCCTCGACTGGGATCCGAACCCAGTACCTACCAGCCTGTAGACTGATGGCCTAACCACGACGCCACCGAGGCTGGTCCTCTGCTTCTGAATGTCAAACATTTGGTACATGTAATTCTAACACTTAGTTTTCAGAAGATACCTGCTACATTTTCCCATTACCAGCATGAGATCTTTCAAAGCCAACATTAATCATAAGACTCATTAATTCTGTCAAAAGGTCAACAACAACAAAATCTGCAATTTTTTTTAGCATTTTACCTGTTTTACTATATGACAGAAACCATGCAAGCTGTAGTTATACCGATCTGATGGCTTAAAATTGATATGGAGAAAAAATAGACTGAATGATTTCACGTAGGTGACAAGTTTCAATGGGAAAAAACCGACAAGTTGACACATAAAAATTGATTACATATAATTGCCATTGACACGACTTTGCCAATGACTTCACCAATAGGACAACGGTTGCATTATAAGAAAGCCAAGATTGTCAGAAACAGATTGTGTGTGATTTGATAACATCACATAGTGTTACGTTAGCCGGCAGTCCAGACAATACAGTGAAGAAAAGACAATGACAGCAGAATTGAGTAGGCTGAATGACAAAGCCATTCGATGAACCTGTAATCAAGTTATTGTGCTATCTGAGCTTGGCTTTTTAAAGATTATTCTACAATGTTAAGGAGTAATGCAGAATTTATAAAGTTATGTAGAATTTAGTTTTTATAAAAACCACGAGCAGGAAAAATCAAAATCTTCAAAATGGTGAGGACAGGAAAATCTCTCTCCACAAAATAAACCTGCTTTCTAAATTTTATGGATGTAGGAAATTTTTTTAAAGTGTTGTTATTAAGGATGGAAATGTTTTATTTAATGACACACTCAACACATTTTATTTATGGTTATATGGTGTCAGACATAATTATGGTTAAGGACCACACAGATATAGAGAGAAGAAACCTGCTGTTGCCATTTCATGGGCTACTCTTTTCGATTAGCAGCAAGAGATCTTTTATATGCACCATCCCACAAACAGAATAATATATACCACAGCCTTTGTTACACCAGTTGTGGAGCACTGGCTGGAATGAGAAATAGCCCAATGGGGCCACCGACGGGAATCGATCCTTTACCGAATGTGCATCAAGCGAGTGCTTTACCACTAGGCTACATCCCGCCCTGTTATTAAAGTAACTTTGCTAACTTCTAAAACTTCTCCTGAGTAAAACATGATGAAATGTGCACACCAAGTTTTGGTAAATAGGGAAACTTATAATATTCTTTTAGAATAACGATTCTATAAAAAAAATTAAAATATGCCCTCAAATAAAACTAGACTTATTTGTAAAATTCCATCAGAATAAACCAAATACAAAACTCTGTAAGATTCCATTTGAATAACAATATACAAAACCCTGTAAGATTCCATTTGAATAACAATATACAAAACTCTGTAAGATTCCATTTGAATAACAATATACAAAACTCTGTAAGATTCCATTTGAATAACAATATACAAAACCCTGTAAGATTCCATTTGAATAACAATATACAAAACTCTGTAAGATTCCATCAGAATAAACAATACACAAAACCCTGTAAGATTCCATCAGAATAAACAATACACAAAATCCTGTAAGATTCCATCAGAATAAACAATATACAAAACCCTGTAAGATTCCATCAGAATAAACAATATACAAAACCCTGTAAGATTCCATCAGAATAAACAATACACAAAACCCTGTAAGATTCCATCAATAAAACCCTGCAAGATTCCATCAGAATAAACAATATACAAAAGTCTGTAAGATTCCATTAGAATAAACAATATACAAAACCCTGTAAGATTGCATCAGAATAAACAATATATAAAACCCTGTAAGATTCCATTAGAATAAACAATATACAAAACCCTGTAAGATTCCATCAGAATAAACAGTATACAAAACCCTGTAAGATTCCATCAATAAAACCCTGTAATATTCCATTAGAATAAATAATATACAAAACCCTGTAAGATTCCATCAGAATAAACAATATACAAAACCCTGTAAGATTCCATCAGAATAAACAATATACAAACCACTGTAAGATTCCATCAGAATAAACAATACACAAAACCCTGTAAGATTCCATCAGAATAAACAATATATAAAACCCTGTAAGATTCCATCAGAATAAACAATATACAAAACCCTGTAAGATTCCATCAGAATAAACAATATATAAAACCCTGTAAGATTCCATCAGAATAAACAATATATAAAACCCTGTAAGATTCCATCAGAATAAACAATATACAAACTCCTGTAAGATTCCATTAGAATAAATAATATACAAAACCCTGTAAGATTCCATCAATAAAACCCTGTAAGATTCCATCAGAATAAACAATATACAAAACCCTGTAAGATTCCATTAGCAATAAACAATATACAAAACCCTGTAATATTCCATTAGAATAAACAATATACAAACTCCTGTAAGATTCCATCAGAATAAACAATACACAAAACTCTGTAAGATTCCATTTGAATAAACAATATATAAAACCCTGTAAGATTCCATTAGAATAAACAGTATACAAAACCCTGTAAGATTCCATCAGAATAAACAATATACAAAACCCTGTAATATTCCATTAGAATAAATAATATACGAAACCCTGTAAGATTCCATCAATAAAACCCTGTAAGATTCCATTAGAATAAACAATATACAAAACCCTGTAAGATTCCATTAGAATAAACAATATATAAAACTCTGTAAGATTCCATTAGAATAAACAATATACAAAACCCTGTAAGATTCCATCAGAATAAACAATATACAAAACCCTGTAATATTCCATTAGAATAAATAATATACGAAACCCTGTAAGATTCCATCAATAAAACCCTGTAAGATTCCATTAGAATAAACAATATACAAAACTCTGTAAGATTCTATCAGAATTTTTTTTTTTATAAAACCCTGTAAGATTCCATCAGAATAAACAATATACAAAACCCTATAAGATTCCATTAGAATTTCCATCAATAAAACCCTGTAAGATTCCATCAGAATAAACAATATACAAAACCCTGTAAGATTCCATCAGAATAAACAATATACAAAACTCTGTAATATTCCATCAGAATAAATAATATACAAAACCCTGTAAGATTCCATCAGAATAAACAATATACAAAACAACTTTTCAAGCACAATAGTAAAATTCCTTCAAAATACCCCAAATTTGTCCTTCAAAATAACAATAAATTAAAAACTTATACTGTAAAATTCTTTCAAAATAAAAATCCACAATTAAAAAGCACAACTTATTAACAAACCTGTAAACTTCTTTCAAAACAATAAACAAAAAGGTCCAAGAAAGGTTGTAAAATTCCTTCAGAATTCACCAAAAAAACCCAATGAAAACAACACCTGCGGAATTCCTTCACATTGAAGACCAACACACTCCGGGTAAAAGAAAACTTGTAAACTTCCTTCACAAGAAACAATAAACAAAAACTGTTTCCAAGAATGTTTGTACCGATAAAATTCCTTTACTATTAGACATACAAAAAACCAACAACCCTGTAACATTAGTTGAACGAAATGAAGCAACTACAGCCAAGCAAACTTGCAAAATACCTTCATAATATATATGTGTGTGTGTGTGGTATATATATATATATATATATATATATATATATATATATATATATATATATATATATATATATATATATATATATATATATATATATATATATATATATATATATATATATATATATATATATATATATATAAATTAAAGTTTTTAAAAAGTTAAAAACAAAAAGTAAAAAAAACCCAAAAATCCACCATAAAACACCTTGAGAATTACATAAAGTTCACTTCATCGTTATTTCCTCGAAGAACGGCCCCACAAAAGAAGACAACAAACTTCAACACTCTGAACCCTGCACACTTCAAGGGGGGCTAATCTGTTTGATGGTCTCGGAAATGAGAAAGCCGCTGCTGATTAGAAAAGGACAAAAGCTCGTCAAACCCCGAGCCTAACCGTAGATGAGGCTGTCCATCAGTCCCCGCATGGACAACGTAAACACCCCGCACACCGGCGACAGACCGCGACACTGATGGAGCACACACAGACACAGGTTCTCGTAGAACGGCAGCACACAGAACAGCCCGTGGACACGGACGACTCTCGTCTATCAGTAAATCAAGATGATTATTTGAACGGCAAACACTCTCACACACTCTCTCCACTGTTGCGTAAATACGCTCAAATGCGACGCGGATTATCGTCAATAACTGCGAACATGTGCCGGTACTCCCAGTTATATCTCCAGTACTCGGAGATCACAGTACTTGGAGATCAATGAGAGAGACAGAGAGAAACTCTCGCTGACTTCAGGTTATGCCTGGCTCCTGTGTCTGTACGTGTAATTGGTAGGTGGATACAATCCAAACAGGCACGGCCTGTATAATTAACTAAACGCGACTCGCACAAACATAAAAACAGCTGCAGCATCAAGCACAATCAACAAAGTCTATGTAATTAATGAACCGCTAGTCATACATCAGAAAACCAACTACAACAACTACAACAACAGCAGTAACTTGTTGGTACAGCCACTCAGTAATGCACAGTAATGTTATGCAATGAGAAATTGTCAATCACGCAATGATTGCTGTGACCAACTATTAAGTCAATTAGTGGGGAGAATGGCAAACATTTCAAGGTGGGCGGCAAAGCTGAAAACAAGATAATTGATAGAGAGAACATGGCCATGCAACCTTGGATTGCTGTATGTTACACTGGCAGTAAAAAAAAAAAAAAAAAAAAAAAAAAAAAATGTTACACTGGCTGATATATCAATAGGGAAATCAGAAAATACTGCTGTCTTCAATTGTACGTTACACTGGTTGATATATCAATAGGGAAATCAGAAAATACTGCAGTCTTTAATTGTACGTTACACTGGCTGATATATCAATAGGGAAATCAGAAAATACTGCTGTCTTGAACTGTATGCAACACTGGTTGATATATCAATAGGGAAATCAGAAAATACTGCTGTCTTCAATTGTATGTTACACTGGTTGATATATCAATAGGGAAATCAGAAAATACTGCTTTTTTCAATTGTATGTTACACTGGTTGATATATCAATAGGGAAATCAGAAAATACTGCTGTCTTCAATTGTATGTTACACTGGTTGATATATCAATAGGGAAATCAGAAAATACTGCTGTTTTCAATTGTATATTACACTGGTTGATATATCAATAGGGAAATCAGAAAATACTGCTGTCTTCAAAAGTATGTAATACACTGGTTGATATATCAAAAAGGAAATCAGAAAATACTGCTGTTTTCAATTGTATGTTACACTGGTTGATATATCAATAGGGAAATCAAAAAATACTGCTGTTTTCAATTGTATGTTACACTGGTTGATATATCAATAAGGAAATCAGAAAATACTGCTGTTTTCAATTGTACATTACATATTGGCTGATAATAGTATGTAATATATTAAAAGGAACATTTTAAAATATTGCATGTCTTGAATTGCTAGCTGACAAACCGGCCTCGGTGGCGTCGTGGTTAAGCCATCGGACTACAGGCGGGTAGGTACAGGGTTCACAGCCCGGTACCAGCTCCAACCCAGAGCGAGTTCTTAAGGCCACTACATCCTCTTCTCTTTCACTAACCACTAACCAACTAACAACTAACCCACTGTCCTGAACAGACAGCCCAGATAGCTGAGGTGTGTGCCCATGACAGTGTACTTGAACCGTAATTGAATATAAGCACGGAAATAAGTTAATGAAAATGACAATAGTGATATATTAAAAAGAAAATCAGAAAATACTGCTAGGTTTGAACTGTACATTACAAAGCTCATAGTAATGATATATTAAAAAGAAAATCAGAAAATCAGAAAATACTGCTAGGTTTGAATTGTGCATTACAAAGCTGATAATAGTGATATATTAAAAAGAAAATCAGAAAATCAGAAAATACTGCTAGGTTTGAATTGTGCATTACAAAGCTGATAATAGTGATATATTAAAAAGAAAATCAGAAAAAAATGCTAGTTTGAATTGTACACTGAGTGGCTGATAAAAAGGAAATCAGAAAATACTGCTGGTCTTCAATCGTACAATTTATGTCAAGGAAATCAGAAAATACGGCTTATCTTGAACTGTACATCACACTGGCTGATATATCACACTGGAAATCATGGGCCATGCCTTTCAATTATAGGTACTACAATGTCTTTAATACACACGTTTATCACTAACAGAACAGCTCACGACATGGCACACAATATGCTTATAAATAACAGTAAATTGACTGCCATTCTGGATGAGTTAATGGGCGCTGAAGATCGTGACAAATGGCCGTTATTTCACTGGAGGCATAACTGTGAGTTTAATATCGTATAATGACAGGGTAGAATTACGGCCTAATCAGCTCACTCAGCGACAGTCCGTTCATTGAAACTGAACAATGAGAAACTCATCTTCAACATGTCATCGACATGTTCGTTTCAGATGTTCGTATTACGTTACAAAAATGCATGTTCAGATTACTTTACAACATGCATGTTCATATTAGTTGACAAATATGCATGTTCATATTAGTTTTAAAACATGCATGTTCAGATTAGTTTACAAACATGCATGCTCATATTAGTTTACAAACATGTATGTTCATATTAGTTTACACATTAATATTAGTTTATGAACATGTATGTTCATATTAGCTTACAAACATGTCTGTTCATATTAGTTTACAAACATGTATGTTCATATTAGTTTACAAACAAGTATGTTCATATTAGTTTACAAACAAGTATGTTCATATTAGTTAACACACATGTATGTTCAAATTAGTTTACAAACATGTATGTTCAGATTAGTTTACAAACATGCATGTTCAAATTAGTTTACAAACAAGTATGTTCATATTAGTTTACAAACAAGTATGTTCATATTAGTTAACACACATGTATGTTCAAATTAGTTTACAAACATGTATGTTCAGATTAGTTTACAAACATGTATGTTCATATTAGTTTACAAACATGCATGTTCATATTAGTTTACAAACATTTATGTTCAAATTAGTTTACAAACATGTATGTTCAGATTAGTTTACAAACATGCATGTTCACATTAGTTTACAAACATGTATGTTCAGATTACTTTACAAACATGTATGTTCAGATTAGTTTACAAACATGTATGTTCATATTACTTTACAAACATGTATGTTCATATTACTTTACAAACACACATGTTCATATTAGTTTACAAACATGCATGTTCAGATTACTTTACAAACATGCATGTTCAGATTAGTCTGCAAACATGCATGTTCATATTAATTTGCAAACATGTATGTTCATATTAATTTACAAACACACATGTTCATATTAATTTACAAACATGTATGTTAATTTACAAACATGCATGTTCATATTAGTTTACAAACATGTATGTTCATATTAGTTTACAAACACACATGTTCAGATTAGTTTACAAACACACATGTTCATATTAGTTTACAAACAAACATTAACATTAGTTTACAAATATGCATGTTCAGATTACTTTACAAACATGCACCTTTAAAATAACACTAAAAACTAATTATTTAATTTTGATATGTGAGTGTATTGTTATCCCCATCCTTGATTGATTTGTGGATCTACCGGCAGCATAAGTCACAAGTACATGTATGGGACCGCGACAATCTTTGTGAGCTGCGACTGTCCATGCGGTTTTGGAAAGTAAACGGAGTGAAGGTCATTCTATGTTGACTCGGGACCACGGGAGGAAGGAAGTCGGTGGCACTGTTACAATTCTTTGTCAAAGATCAATAGCCGGGGATTGCAAAGGTAAACTCAGAAATCAGTTACAAACTTACACACACCCTGTAAGAGAGGAAAGGAATGTAACAACACCCCAGCACATTGTGTAATTCCTGGTAAACTCAGAAATCAGTTACAAACTTACACACACCCTATAAGAGAGGAAAGGAATGTAACAACACCCCCAGCACATTGTGTAATTCCTGGTAAACTCAGAAATCAGATACAAACTTTCACACACCGCGTGTAAGAGAGGAAAGGAATGTAACAACACCCCAGCACATTGTGTAATTCCTGGTAAACTCAGAAATCAGATACAAACTTTCACATACTGCGTGTAAGAGAGGAAAGGAATGTAATAACACCCCAGCACATTGTTTGATTCCTGGTAAACTCAGAAATCAGATACAAACTTTCACACACCGCGTGTAAGAGAGGAAAGGAATGTAACAACACCCCAGCACATTGTTTGATTCCTGGTAAACTCAGAAATCCGATACAAACTTTCACACACCGTGTGTAAGAGAGGAAAGGAATGTAACAACACCCCAGCACATTGTGTAATTCCTGGTAAACTCAGAAATCAGATACAAACTTTCACACACCGCATGTAAGAGAGGAAAGGAATGTAACAACACCCCAGCACATTGTTTGATTCCTGGTAAACTCAGAAATCAGATACAAATAGCACACTACGTGTAGGAGAGGAAAGGAATGTAACAACACCCCAGCACATTGTTTAATTCCTGGTAAACTCAGAATTCAGATACAAACTTACACACCACATGTAAGAAAATTATGTAAGAAAATAATGGCAGTGTAGGTTAGCGGTTAATTTGCCAGTGGTTAGCAACAGATAAATTGGTGTAGCGGCCTTACACCTACCTATAATGAGTTGCTAAACTCGCTCTAACTGGAAAGGCGGTACCGGGATGCGAACCCAGTACCTACGTGGCTTAACCACTACACCACTGAGGCAGGTTGTGAATTTTTAATGGAGTTCAATATATTGATATAATAACTCTAATATCTGCATGGTCTACCAAGTGAGCTCCAAAGAAAAGAAACCAATACATGAAGGTATTACATTGTATTACGTATGTGGAATATACAGCTCCAAAGAAAAGAAACCAATATGTGTATCTGCATTACAGAATTAGTCACAACAAACTGTCTGGCGTGAAACGCTGATAATAAATTACTTTGACACATGTGCAGTTCTCCGTACCACTTGATTGCGAGGTTTTCATATTTCATGAACCAAACAAAGACACGTGTGAAGTGTGCTATTAGTCTTACTTGACACATTGTCGCTACACTGGTTAACTCTCAATGTGCTGGACACACCGGAAACATTGGCATGGCAGTACATTCCTGATATATACATTACACAAGAGTGTGTATTTCTGTAATATAAAACCAATGATGTATTGTGTTTCTACTGAAATATCAAATAGATTTCATTCTGTATGTATTATTAATCAATTGTTATGTTTATTGCTGGTGGCAGGATAGAGTTAGCTCCCTTGTGTACCCTGTTGCGAAAAGAGTTTGTTGTTTTTGAAGGAAGGAAATGTTTTATTTAACGACACACTCAACGCATATTATTTACAGTTATATGGTGACAGACACATGGTTAAGGATCACACAGATATTGAGAGAGGAAACCGGCTGTCACCATTTCATGGGCTACTCTTTTCGATTAGCAGCAAGGGATCTTTTATATGCATCATCCCACGAACAGGATAATAAATACCACAGCCTTTGATATACCAGTTATGATGCACTGACTGGAGCAAGAAATAGCCCAATGGGCTCACTGACACGGATCGATCCGAAACCGACCGCACATCGAGCGAGTGCTTTACCACTGGGCTATATCCCGCCCCTGTTTTTGAAGGGATCCATGCTTCAAGCTAATTATTAGGAATATGAAACATATTTTTAAGCTGATAGTCCGTATTACTCCCTTGAAATTAGTTCAAGTAGATTTATTTAACTCCCCTTAGCATGTGAATTTATATAGTATCAATATGATAATATCTTAAATTGATCCCCATATTTTAACTTAGGGGACCAATTTTTTTTTTTCATAGTTAGGTCTAAAAATTGAAAATAATTTGTCACCAGGAGTGCCCATAAATTGGCAACAGCCGATTTACCCAATTTTTGGCCCAATCCATTAGAAGCAAATGATCTTTTTCATGCACTTTCCCACAGACAGGATAACACATACCACAGCCATTGATATACCATATATGTGATGCACTGGCTGGAACAACAAATAGCCCAATGGGCACCACTAATGCAGATTGATCCTAGACCAACCACACATCAAGCGAGCACTTTACCATTTACGTCCCACCTCCAATTAGGACACTGCAATTAACACTTATTTTTATAACTCAAACTCAAAAATGTTATCACCATTGGCGAACAGGCAATTGATTATTTCAACCCCTGGAAAGTAAAATCCACTACTGGGAATTGACCCCATGACCTCACTCACACACCTCAGCTGTCTACTGTAGAACTAGGACCAACAATTCTACTAAGAAAACAAACGGATGTGATAATGATCTGAATTCGAACACCGTGTAAGTACTACAATACAAGTGGGATGACCGCGAGAATCGACAAGCACTTGGAGGTGGACACCAGAGTGGACGTGAGTGACCACTGACCACTCACTCCAGCGTCGTGTGCACACACTCGCCGTGGATACACTGCCACGGGAATCACTTCAATAACAGTTGTCAAGTACGTGCCGCTCAGAAATCAATTTGCCATCAGGTGAGAAAACCGCTTTAGATCTCAGTCAAAGCAGCATGCGACCGCTAATAGGCTTTTTGTGTTCTCCACTCAAAACTGTTCGCGTCACGTGTCGGTAAGAACGGAGATATAGATCGGCATCTCTCGGCGAACAATCCCCACATCAAGCATGATACATGTCGACTAGCTGTAACAAATAGCACTGAACAGCAAGAGCTCAACAATAAATATTGATGGCAGTGTGACAAATTGTGTTTGAAAATGTTCAGTGAAATTAATTTTGCCATGTGGGTGTAGCTAATTAAGAGTTCTGGGCAATCAACTCGGCTATCAGATTGTGAAATCTTTTGTGGGTGGAGGAGAAAATGAGAGGAAAAGTTTAAAATATGTTTTCTTTAACGACACCACTAGAGCACATTGATTTATTAATCATCGGCTACTGGATGTCAAACATGTGATAATTTTGACAAATAGACTTAGAGAGGAAACCTGCTACATTTTCAATTAGAAGACAGGATAACACATACCACAGCCTTTGATATACAATTTGTGGTGCACTGGCTGGAATGAAGTTTGTTTGTTTAATGACACCACTAGAGCACATTGATTTATTAATCATCGGCTAGTGGATGTCAAACATTTGGTAATTTTGACATATACATGTATATATATCTCAGAGAGGAAACCCACTACATTTTTCAATTAGTAGCAAGGGATCTTTTATATATATATATATACCATCTCACAGACAGGATATCACATACCATAGCCTTTGATATACCAGCTGTGGTGCACTGGCTGGAATGAAGTTTGTTTTGTTTAACAACTCTACTAGAGGACATAGATTTATGAATCATCGGCTACTTGAAAGAAAGAAGTGTTTTATTTAACGACGCACTCAACACATTTTATTTACGGTTATATGGCGTCAGACATATGGTTAAGGACCACACAGATTTTTAGAGGAAACCCGCTGTCGCCACTACATGGGCTACTCTTCCGATTGGCAGCAAGGGATCTTTTATTTGCGCTTCCCACAGGCAGGATAGCACAAACCATGGCCTTTGTTGAACCAGTTATGGATCACTGGTCAGTGCAAGTGGTTTACACCTACCCATTGAGCCTTGCGGAGCACTCACTCAGGGTTTGGAGTCGGTATCTGGATTAAAAATCCCATGCCTCGACTGGGATCCGAACCCAGTACCTACCAGCCTGTAGACCAATGGCCTGCCACAACGCCACCGAGGCCGGTCGGCTACTGGATGTCAAACATTTGGTAGTTCAGACATATATAATGTAGTCTTTGAAAGGAAACCCGCTACATCTTTTCATTAGCAGCAAGGAATCTATTATATATACCATCCTACAGACAGGATAGCACATACCACAGCCTTTGATATACCAGTTATGGTGCACTGGCTGCAGCGAGAAATAACCCAATGGGCCCACCGACAGGGATCGATCCCAGACCCGACCACACATCAAGTGAGCGCTTTACCAGTGGGCTACGTCCTGCCCAGTGAACAGTCTTAAAGCACTCGCACATTAGTCGTTAATCGTGTGTCCAGCGCAGCAGCGATCAGCACAACCACTTCTGGTGATATGTGTCGGCAAAACGTGGCACGCGAGCCAATCCATTACCGACCGGGTTATCACTGGAGACGAGATTAACATGAGGACCTGGCCATTAGACAGCTGCAACGTTTGTTTAGGAAGTTCATCGCTTAAAATACGAATAGTGTGTGGCAAACCAATTACAGGTTACTAAATACTGGCTTGCATAGTAGCCTACAGGTCACAACTACATACTGGTCTGTATGGCAGCCTACAGGTTACAACTAAATACTGGTCTGTATGGCAGCCTACAGGTTACAACTAAATACTGGTCTGTATGGCAGCCTACAGGTTACAACTAAATACTGGTCTGTATGGCAGCCTACAGGTTACAACTACATACTGGTCTGTATGGCAGCCTACAGGTTACAAGACATTTATGAAGTTTACAGTTTCCATTATTATTACTTTGTTATTCATATGTTCTGGCTGGCTTGTGACTGATTGACTGGCTGACTACTTAACTACTTGACTGACTAAATCACTAATTGGCTGGCTGGCTGAGTGACTGCCTGGCCAAACTAGCTAACTATTTGACTGACTAAATCACTAATTGGCTGGCTGGCTGAGTGACTGCCCGGCCAAACTAACTAACTACTTGACTGACTAAATCACTAATTGGTTGGCTTGCTGAGTGACTGCCCGGCCAAACTAGCTAACTACTTGACTGACTAAATCATTAATTGGCTGGCTGGCTGAGTGACTGCGCGGCCAAACTAACTAACTACTTGACTGACTAAATCATTAATTGGCAGGCTAGCTGAGTGACTGCCTCGCCAAACTAGCTAACTACTTGACTGACTAAATCACTAATTGGCTGGCTGGCTGAGTGACTGCCTGGCCAAACTAGCTAACTACTTGACTGACTAAATCATTAATTGGCTGGCTGGCCGAGTGACTGCCGGGCCAAACTAGCTAACTACTTGATTGACTAAATCACTAATTGCTTGGCTTGCTGAGTGATTGCCCGGCCAAACTAGCTAACTACTTCACTGACTAAATCACTAATATGGCTGGCTGGCTGGCTGAGTGACTGCCAAGCCAAACTAGCTAACTACTTGACTGACTAAATCACTAATTGGTTGGCTTGCTGAGTGACTGCCTGGCTAAACTAGCCAACTACTTGACTGACTAAATCACTAATTGGCTGGCTGGCTGAGTGACTGCCTGGCCAAACTAGCTAACTACTTGACTGTCTAAATCACTAATTGGCTGGCTGGCTGAGTGACTGCCCGGCCAAACTAGCTAACTACTTGACTGACTAAATCACTAATTGGTTGGCTTGCTGAGTGACTGCCTGGCCAAACTACTTCACTGACTAAATCACTAATATGGCTGGCTGGCTGGCTGAGTGACTGCCGAGCCAAACTAGCTAACTACTTGACTGACTAAATCACTAATTGGTTGGCTTGCTGAGTGACTGCCCGGCCAAACTAGCTAACTATTTCACTGACTAAATCACTAATATGGCTGGCTGGCTGGCTGGCTGAGTGACTGCCGAGCCAAACTAGCTAACTACTTGACTGACTAAATCACTAATTGGTTGGCTTGCTGAGTGACTGCCCGGCCAAACTAGCTAACTACTTCACTGACTAAATCACTAATATGGCTGGCTGGCTGGCTGAGTGACTGCCAAGCCAAACTAGCTAACTACTTGACTGACTAAATCACTAATTGGTTGGCTTGCTGAGTGACTGCCTGGCCAAACTAGCTAACTACTTGACTGACTAAATCACTAATTGGCTGGCTGGCTGAGTGACTGCCTGGCCAAACTAGCTAACTACTTGACTGACTAAATCACTAATTGGCTGGCTAGCTGAGTGACTGCCTGGCCAAACTAGCTAACTACTTGACTGACTGACTGACTAAATGACTAACTAATTGGCTGTCTGGCTTGCTAACTGACTGACTGAATGACTAACTAAAATGACTGACTGACTAACTGTCTGACTACTACTCGACTGATAAAGTCATTAGCTGTCTGGCTCACTGACTCACTGGCTCACTAACTAGTTAAAACACAACTAGAAAGAAATGTTTTATTTTACGAAACACTCAACACATTTTATTTATGGTAATATGGCATCAGACATATGGTTAAGGACCACACAGATATTGAGAGAGGGAACCCGCTGTCGCCACTTCATGGGCTACTCTTTTCGATTAGCAGCAAGGGATCTTTTATATGCACTATCTCATAGACAGGATAGCACATACCACAGCCTTTGATGTACTAGGAAAACAAACATCAATGTATGGTATTTTAACTTGGTTGAAACATATGGCTGGAACAAGAAATAGCCAAATGGGATCTTTTATATGCACCATTCCATAGACAGGGTAGTACATACCACGGCCTTTGATATACCCGTTGCGGTGCACTGGCTGGAACAAGAAATAGCCCAATGAGCCTACCGACGGGTATCGATCCCAGACTGACCGAGCATCAAGCAAACGCTTTACAACTGGGCTAGGTCCCGTCCCTAAAATACAACTAGAGAATATTTTTGGATATCAAACATTTGGTAATTCTGACACAGTATATAAGAGGAAACAAATTACATTTTTCCATTAGTAGGAATGATCTTTTATATGCACCATCCCACATACAGGACGGCACATACCACTGCTTTTGATATACCAGTTGTGGTGCATACTGGCTGGAACGAGAAATAGTCTAATGGGTCCACCGATGAGGATCGATCCCAGACCGACCGCGCATCAGGAGAGCGCTTTAATAGCAATGGGTTACATCCCACCTCAGGTTAGTAAGAGAAAAAGAAAGAAATGTTTTATTTAATGGTGGTTATGAAGATGGTTGAGTAAAGTACATTTAGGGACAAATCAAATTATTTTTGTTCAGGTAATACTTTGTTTAAATAGGTCAGTGGTCTGTGACAATATGCCTTTAAGAATTTTGATGGAGTGAGGTGGGGGACTCGGTGATGGGGTGTGAGCCCAGTGCCTACCAGCTGTAAGTCCTGCAGTGACATAACCACAGTATACCATACCCAGTAGGAATGTGGTATAAGTCAGTGCTCAGTATAGCCACCAAAAAAACACGTAAACCAGTCATCAGTATGAATTAGCCATCAGCTGACAAAAAAACCACTATTTATAACAACACACAATCCCATCCCGCCATCACTTAAAATGTCATAAAAAAATGTCAGACCGTGAAATTGCCCCACTGAAATGTGGCTCCATACAATTAACACTGGAGAAAAGCTATTTTCTACATGGTTATTCTTGTTTGAACATCAACACAATGGGGCCTTACTTGGCGAATAATAACCTCAATTACATCTGCGTGGTGGCAGTCAATTAGAAGCAAACTTTAAACGCGGAAAAACCAGGGCTAATAGAAATGGCTTATAAAAAAAAGCATAAGTTTCATTCAATTCAAAGGAGTCAATGTGATATAATGATTTTTAAAGGGTTTTTTTTTTCACTTTTTGTTATTGATCAACAAAATTAATGTTATTTTCATTTGAAATCTATTTTAGTTAAAAAATAAATGTCTCTTTAGCAGTCTGAATGGGAAAAAAAACAAAACAACCCCCACACAAAACATCCATGATATCAATTTTAACAATACCCTAGCAGCATTCTTATTTAAATAGCTTTAGAAAAGAAAGGAATGTCTGCTAAATAACACCTCAGCACATTGATCAGTGGTTATTTAGTTACAAATCAAACATACCGATATACTGTTAATGGCGTGGAATGTGATAGAAGAAAAGAAAGGAATATTAACACCCATCAAAAGTAGGTCACGGTGACCTAGTTATGGTATAATAATACACAACAATCCTAAGTTGTATTTGCATGCAAGGCTTGATGATCCTTTATGAATTGATAAGTAAGATATGGCCCGGACAAGGATTTCCTTTAAGGAAAGAAAGAAATGTTTTATTTAACGACGCACTCAACACATTTTATTTATGGTTATATGGCATCAGACATATGGTTAAGGACCACACAGATATTGAGAGAGGAAACCCGCTATCGCCACTCTTTTCGATTAGTAGCAAGGGATCTTTTATATGCACCATCCCACAGACAGGGCAGTACATACCACAGCCTTTGATATGCCAGTCGTGCTGCATAAGCTGGAATAAGAAATAGCCCAATGGGCCCACCGACGGGGATCGATCCCAGATCGAAAGAGCATCGAGCGAGTGCTTTACCACTGGGCTACGTCCCACCCCACGAGGGATAGATCAATGTAATGATAACTAACATGCACAGCCCCGTGTTTATCCCACCCCGTGAGGGATAGATCAACGTAATGATAACTAACATGCACAGCCCCGTGTTTATCGCACCCCGTGAGGGATAGGTCAACGTAATGATAACTGACATGCACAGCCCCGTGTTTATCGCACCCCGTGAGGGATAGATCAACGTAATGATAACTAACATGCACAGCCCCGTGTTTATCCCACCTTGTGAAGGATAGATCAACGTAATGATAACTAACATGCACAGCCCCGTGTTTATCCCACCCCTTGAAGGATAGATCAATGTAATGATAATTAACATGCACAACCCCGTTTTTATCCCACCCCGTGAAGGATAGATCAACGTAATGATAACTAACATGCACAGCCCCATGTTTATCCCACCCCGTGAGGGATAGATCAACATAATGATAACTAACATGCACAGCCCCGTGTTTATCGCACCCCGTGAGGGATAGATCAACGTAATGATAACTAACATGCACAGCCCCGTGTTTATCCCACCCCGTGATGGATAGATCAACGTCATGATAACTAACATGGACAGCCCCGTGTTTATCGCACCGTGGAATTACGTAAGACAGATCATAACTCACACTATAAAATTAAGTACAGATAATTCACTGCGATGTATCGCACAACACAAAATCAATGAATCTCCACAAAGAAGTGCTAAACACGCGACAAAACAACTTATTCATCCACATCGATCAAACGTACGAAACAAATCTCACAAATTCTAAAACCAAGTGCTCATTTTAAGAGCATGCAAAGAATTCCACATATTATATAATTACCCTGAAAATTACTAAAATATGTAAAGCAAAATACTATGTCGAAACAATGACGGAAACGACGGGAGATCTAACTTGGCCATATAGAGAAAGTCCATCTGCAGTCATCCACTGTCACAATTACACAAGCATGTAAAGTAAACACTCATGTACGAGTACAATTAACAAACATCCACGTTCACACCCAATCATTAAACTGTGACTAAAGGTCTGTTCACACTAAAGCATTTCATCCCATGTTTTCACTTCGCAAAACAATAGAATTACAACGATAAGGTTTTCATTACAACATGGGAAAAAACAATTTTAATTATTTTTTTTATTTTTTTTTTATCCCACTGCCCCCTTTTTTTTCTCTCCTTTGAATTCCATCTCATTTATTCCTGATATGGCAACTCCTCCTATCTTTCAACTTCTTTCGCTGTCCACCTCCACATCCCAGTCTTTGTCTCTCCCACCCACCCAGTGTGAAATACCTCAACATATAAAAAGCATTCCTGTGCACTTCATGTAGCATATGATTTTTGTTCAGCCAATGTGATTCCAAAATATTTAGGTCAAGTCATCATGACTGATAAACAGCCAGGGATATCCAGTCTTCAATGTTTACCAGCGGCCCTCATTGTTTACTGGTAATGCCCACTGTTTAAAAGCATCCCTCATTGTTTTGCCAACCTCCCTAATTATTTACTAACAGCCCTCACTGTTTACTGGCAGCCATCATGGATTACCAACAGCCCTCATTGTTTACTGGCAGCCCTCACTGTTTACTGGCAGTCTTCAGTTTACCAGCTGCCCTCAATGTTTACTGGCAGCTCTCATGGTTTACCAACAATCCTCATTGTTTACTGGCAACCCTCATGGTTTACCAACAGCCCTCATTGCTTACTGACAGTATTCACTGTTTACTAGCAGCCATGAATATACTGGCAGCCCTCACTGTTTACCAGCAGCCTTCTCTGTTTATCAGCAGCCCCATATATGTTATGGCAGTCCCCTACTATGTACATGTAATGAGAAACACCATTTTCCCTGCAGCCCCCAGTCTGCACAAGCCCCCCTCCTGAGGCTGTTCTCGTGATCTATGGTGTGTATTCAACAAGCACAAAACAAGCAGTGAGTTGGACTGTTGCCGAGGCATAGTAATTCATTTGTACACACAGTGAAAGGACATCCATTTCCTCGGACTGGGTATGATTAACGCGCCGGGCACTGCAAACAAAGCTTCCACTTGGATACATTCGCACAAGCAACAAATCATGTTCCAGAATGCTTCATTAATTACTATCTTAAATTAAAATCAAATAAATATAATCCTATAATAAACATGATATTTAACTCGGACACCACAAACTATAAAGCTGTAATGTAAAGTTATGTCAGGGCTTCTAGATAATGGTAGCCCCACTCCCATGGCTAGTGATATTCAATGCTGGGCTAGTAAATAACTACTACTGCCATGCCAGACAGGGCTTCTAGATTATGGTAGCCCCACTCCCATGGCTAGTGATATTCAATGGTGGGCTAGTAAAAATAACTACTACTGCCATGCCAGACAGGGCTTCTAGATTATGGTAGCCCCACTCCCATGGCTAGTGATATTCAATGTTGGGCTAGTAAATAACTACTACTGCCATGCCAGACAGGGCTTCTAGATTATGGTAGCCCCACTCCCATGGCTAGTGATATTCAATGCTGGGCTAGTAAATAACTACTACTGCCATGCCAGACAGGGCTTCTAGATTATGGTAGTCCCACTCCCATGGCTAGTGATATTCAATGCTGGGCTAGTAAATATCTACTACTGCCATGCCAGACAGGGCTTCTAGATTATGGTAGCCCCACTCCCATGGCTAGTGATATTCAATGCTGGGCTAGTAAATAACTACTACTGCCATGCCAGACAGGGCTTCTAGATTATGGTAGCCCCACTCCCATGGCTAGTGATATTCAATGTTGGGCTAGTAAATAACTACTACTGCCATGCCAGACAGGGCTTCTACATTATGGTAGCCCGACTCCCATGGCTAGTGATATTCAATGTTGGGCTAGTAAATAACTACTATTGCCATGCCAGACAGGGCTTCTAGATAATGGCTGCCCCACTCCCATGGCTAGTGATATTCAGTGTTGGGCTAGTAAATAACTACTACTGCCATGCCAGACAGGGCTTCTACATTATGGTAGCCCCACTCCCATGGCTAGTGATATTCAATGTTGGGCTAGTAAATAACTACTACTGCCATGCCAGACAGGGCTTCTAGATTATGGTAGCCCCACTCCCATGGCTAGTGATATTCAATGCTGGGCTAGTAAATAACTACTACTGCCATGCCAGACAGGGCTTCTAGATTATGGTAGCCCCACTCCCATGGCTAGTGATATTCAATGTTGGGCTAGTAAATAACTACTACTGCCATGCCAGACAGGGCTTCTACATTATGGTAGCCCCACTCCCATGGCTAGTGATATTCAATGTTGGGCTAGTAAATAACTACTACTGCCATGCCAGACAGGGCTTCTAGATAATGGTAGACCCACTCCCATGGCTAGTGATATTCAATGTTGGGCTAGTAAATAACTACTGTTGCCATGCCAGACAGGGCTTCTAGATTATGGTAGCCCCACTCCCATGGCTAGTGATATTCAATGTTGGGCTAGTAAATAACTACTGTTGCCATGTCAGACAGGGCTTTTAGATTATGGTTGCCCCACTCCCATGGCTAGTAGTATTTAATGTTGGGCTAGTAAATAACTACTACTGCCATGTCAGACAGGGCTTCTAGATTATGGTAGCCCCACTCCCATGGCTAGTGATATTCAATGTTGGGCTAGTAAATAACTACTACTGCCATGTCAGACAGGGCTTCTAGATTATGGTAGCCCCACTCCCATGGCTAGTGATATTCAATGTTGGGCTAGTAAATAACTACTACTGCCATGTCAGACAGGGCTTCTAGATTATGGTAGCCCCACTCCCATGGCTAGTGATATTCAATGTTGGGCTAGTAAATAACTACTACTGCCATGCCAGACAGGGCTTCTAGATTATGGTAGCCCCACTCCCATGGCTAGTGATATTCAATGTTGGGCTAGTAAATAACTACTATACTGCAATGTCAGACAGGGCTTCTAGATTATGGTAGCCCCACTCCGATGGCTAGTGATATTCAGTGTTGGGCTAGTAAATAACTACTACTGTCATGCCAGACAGGGCTTCTACATTATGGTAGCCCCACTCCCATGGCTAGTGATATTCAATGTTGGGCTAGTAAATAACTACTACTGCCATGCCAGACAGGGCTTCTAGATTATGGTAGCCCCACTCCCATGGCTAGTGATATTCAATGCTGGGCTAGTAAATAACTACTACTGCCATGCCAGACAGGGCTTCTAGATAATGGTAGCCCCACTCCCATGGCTAGTAGTATTCAATGCTGGGCTAGTAAATAACTACTACTGCCATGCCAGACAGGGCTTCTAGATTATGGTAGCCCCACTCCCATGGCTAGTGATATTCAATGTTGGGCTAGTAAATAACTACTATACTGCAATGTCAGACAGGGCTTCTAGATTATGGTAGCCCCACTCTGATGGCTAGTGATGTTCAATGTTGGGCTAGTAAATAACTACTACTGTCATGCCAGACAGGGCTTCTACATTATGGTAGCCCCACTCCCATGGCTAGTGATATTCAATGTTGGGCTAGTAAATAACTACTACTGCCATGCCAGACAGGGCTTCTAGATTATGGTAGTCCCATTCCCATGGCTAGTGATATTCAATGCTGGGCTAGTAAATAACTACTACTGCCATGCCAGACAGGGCTTCTAGATAATGGTAGCCCCACTCCCATGGCTAGTGATTTTCAATGTTGGGCTTGTAAATAACTACTACTGCCATGCCCCAAGGCTAGCGATTGTTTTTTTGTTTGTCAGATGTTGCAGTTAAGTTTATTTTGTAAATATGAATATCCAGCCCCCAACCCAACCCCCCAATGTTAGTGCTTTTAAGCTCTATCACCCTCTTTGGGTGACATATCTGATTATTACTATTATTTAGTAAAATTGTATTAACTTAAAGTAAAGTAGGGCTAGTACATTTTTAAAATCACTGATCCCATGGCTAGTGGGTTTGAAAATAACAATTCTAGAAGCCCTGGTTATGTCGAGCACCGTGTCGCGATTTAGATATCAATTCTAGAAGCCCTGGTTATGTCGAGCGCCGTGTCGCGATTTAGATATCAATTCTAGAAGCCCTGGTTATGTCGAGCGCCGTGTCGCGATTTAGATATCAATTCTAGAAGCCCTGGTTATGTCGAGCGCCGTGTCGCGATTTAGATATCAATTCTAGAAGCCCTGGTTATGTCGAGCACCGTGTCGCGATTTAGATATCAATTCTAGAAGCCCTGGTTATGTCGAGCACCGTGTCGCGATTTAGATATCAATTCTAGAAGCCCTGGTTATGTCGAGCACCGTGTCGCGATTTAGATAACAATTCTAGAAGCCCTGGTTATGTCGAGCACCGTGTCGCGATTTAGATATCAATTCTAGAAGCCCTGGTTATGTCGAGCACCGTGTCGCGATTTAGATATCAATTCTAGAAGCCCTGGTTATGTCGAGCACCGTGTCGCGATTTAGATATCAATTCTAGAAGCCCTGGTTATGTCGAGCACCGTGTCGCCATTTAGATATCAATTCTAGAAGCCCTGGTTATGTCGAGCACCGTGTCGCCATTTAGATATCAATTCTAGAAGCCCTGGTTATGTCGAGCACCGTGTCGCCATTTAGATATCAATTCTAGAAGCCCTGGTTATGTCGAGCACCGTGTCGCGATTTAGATATCAATTCTAGAAGCCCTGGTTATGTCGAGCACCGTGTCGCGATTTAGATATCAATTCTAGAAGCCCTGGTTATGTCGAGCACCGTGTCGCGATTTAGATATCAATTCTAGAAGCCCTGGTTATGTCGAGCACCGTGTCGCGATTTAGATATCAATTCTAGAAGCCCTGGTTATGTCGAGCACCGTGTCGCGATTTAGATATCAATTCTAGAAGCCCTGGTTATGTCGAGCACCGTGTCGCGATTTAGATATCAATTCTAGAAGCCCTGGTTATGTCGAGCACCGTGTCGCGATTTAGATATCAATTCTAGAAGCCCTGGTTATGTCGAGCACCGTGTCGCGATTTAGATAACAATTCTAGAAGCCCTGGTTATGTCGAGCACCGTGTCGCGATTTAGATAACAATTCTAGAAGCCCTGGTTATGTCGAGCACCGTGTCGCGATTTAGATATCAATTCTAGAAGCCCTGGTTATGTCGAGCACCGTGTCGCGATTTAGATATCAATTCTAGAAGCCCTGGTTATGTCGAGCACCGTGTCGCGATTTAGATATCAATTCTAGAAGCCCTGGTTATGTCGAGCACCGTGTCGCGATTTAGATATCAATTCTAGAAGCCCTGGTTATGTCGAGCACCGTGTCGCGATTTAGATATCAATTCTAGAAGCCCTGGTTATGTCGAGCACCGTGTCGCGATTTAGATATCAATTCTAGAAGCCCTGGTTATGTCGAGCACCGTGTCGCGATTTAGATATCAATTCTAGAAGCCCTGGTTATGTCGAGCACCGTGTCGCGATTTAGATATCAATTCTAGAAGCCCTGGTTATGTCGAGCACCGTGTCGCGATTTAGATATCAATTCTAGAAGCCCTGGTTATGTCGAGCACCGTGTCGCGATTTAGATATCAATTCTAGAAGCCCTGGTTATGTCGAGCACCGTGTCGCGATTTAGATATCAATTCTAGAAGCCCTGGTTATGTCGAGCACCGTGTCGCGATTTAGATATCAATTCTAGAAGCCCTGGTTATGTCGAGCACCGTGTCGCGATTTAGATATCGTTACACAATTTTAAAGCATTAAACAATAGCTGCTAATCAATTTTCAGCTCACTAGAAATATCACTAATCAAGATTTTAAAAACAAAATTCTCCTTGACATTGATCAACTTTCTTTCTTTAACTTTACTAACGTGCCTATATCCAAACGAGGTTTAGGCCCGTTTGATAACTAATCATTGGCTACACGTATTTGAAAAGTAAAGTTTGTTTTGTTTAACGACACAACTAGAGCACACTGATTTATTAATCATCAGCTATTGGATGTCATAGATTTGGTAATTTTGACAGTCTTAATTAGAGAGGAAACCCGCTACATTTTTCTATTAGTAGCAACGGCTCTTTTACATGCACCATCCCATAGACAGGATAGTACATACCACGGTGTTTGATATATCAGCCGTGATGCACTGGCTGGAATGAGAAACATGTATTTGATGTCAAACGTATTGTATTTCTGTTGTGTTTTTAAATTTGTTGACTGCACTAGTCCACAAATTACACAAAAATTAAACCACTACAAATAACAAAGAGTTCACAGTAAGTAAGCTCCCCAGTAGAACATAAATAACAGAATATACAGATTCCACACAAAACATATATAAACATGCAGACATCAATACCGAGATACAATAGATATGAACATTCCCATGGTTGAATCGGTACAAGTTTTAAACTGGGATACAATAGATATGAACATAGTTGAATGTTACCAGTTTTAATACTAGGTGACAACAGATATGAACATTGCCATAGTCAGACCTGTCAACCCTCCCGGATTCCGCGGGAGACTCCCGGTATTTGATCAAGTCTCCTGCGGAAAAAAAAATTTTTCCCGGGAAATCGTTATTTTCTAAGCATAAAAAAATTCCAAGATACAATAGATATGAACATTCCCACGGTTGAATCGGTACAAGTTTTAATACTGAGATACAATAGATATGAACATTCCCATGGTTGAATCGGTACAAGTTTTAATACCGAGATACAATAGGTATGAACATTTCCATGGTTGAATCGGTACAAGTTTTAATACCGAGATACAATAGATATGAACATTCCCACGGCTGAATCGGTACAAGTTTTAATACAGAGATACAATAGATATGAACATTCCCACGGTTGAATTGGTACAAGTTTTAATACCGAGATACAACAACAGATATGAACACTCCCACGGTTGAATTGGTACAAGTTTTAATACCGAGATACAACAACAGATATGAATATTCCCATGGTTGAATCGGTACAAGTTTTAATACCGAGATACAATAGATATGAACATTCCCACGGTTGAATTGGTACAAGTTTTAATACCGAGATACAATAGATATGAACATTTCCATGGTTGAATCGGTACAAGTTTTAATACCGAGATACAATAGATATGAACATTTCCATGGTTGAATCGGTACAAGTTTTAATACCGAGATACAATAGATATGAACATTCCCACGGTTGAATTGGTACAAGTTTTAATACAGCGATACAATAGATATGAACATTTCCATGGTTGAATCGGTACAAGTTTTAATACCGAGATACAATAGATATGAACATTTCCATGGTTGAATCGGTACAAGTTTTAATACCGAGATACAATAGATATGAACATTCCCATGGTTGAATTGGTACAAGTTTTAATACAGCGATACAATAGATATGAACATTTCCATGGTTGAATCGGTACAAGTTTTAATACCGAGATACAATAGATATGAACATTTCCATGGTTGAATCGGTACAAGTTTTAATACCGAGATACAATAGATATGAACATTCCCACGGTTGAATTGGTACAAGTTTTAATACCGAGATACAATAGATATGAACATTTCCATGGTTGAATCGGTACAAGTTTTAATACCAAGATACAATAGATATGAACATTCCCACGGTTGAATTGGTACAAGTTTTAATACCGAGATACAATAGATATGAACATTTCCATGGTTGAATTGGTACAAGTTTTAATACCGAGATACAATAGATATGAACATTTCCATGGTTGAATCGGTACAAGTTTTAATACCGAGATACAACATCAGATATGAACATTCCCATGGTTGAATCGGTACAAGTTTTAATACAGCGATACAATAGATATAAATATTCCCATGGTTGAATCGGTACAAGTTTTAATACCAAGATACAATAGATATGAACATAGTTGAAAGTTGAATCGGTACAAGTTTTAATACCAAGATACAATAGATATGAACACTCCCACGGTTGAATCGGTACAAGTTTTAATACCGAGATACAATAGATATGAACACTCCCATGGTTGAATCGGTACAAGTTTTAATACCGAGATACAATAGATATGAACATTCCCATGGTTGAATCGGTACAAGTTTTAATACCGAGATACAATAGATATGAACATAGTTGAAAGTTGAATCGGTACAAGTTTTAATACCAAGATACAATGGATATGAACATTCCCATGGTTGAATCGGTACAAGTTTTTTAATACCGAGATACAATAGATATGAACATTCGCATGGTTGAATGGCTGCTAGTTTTAATACTAGGTTACAATAGATATGAACATTGCCATAGTTGAATCGATACAAGTTTTAACACTGGGATACAATAGATATGAACATAGTTGAATGGTTACAAGTTTTAATACTGGGATACAATAGATATGAACATTCCCACGGTTGAATCGATACAAGTTTTAATACCAAGATACAATAGATATGAACATAGTTGAAAGTTGAATCGGTACAAGTTTTAATACTGGGATACAATAGATATGAACATTCGCATGGTTGAATGGCTGCTAGTTTTAATACTAAGATACAATAGATATAAACATTCCCTTGGTTGAATGGCTACTAGTTTTAATACTGATATACAATAGATATGAACATTGCCACGGTTAAATGGCTACCAGGTTTAATACCGATATACAATATGAACATAGCTGAATGGTTACCAATTTCAATACTGAAATACAATAGGTATGAACATTCCCATAGTTGAATCGGTACAAGTTTTAAACTGGGATACAACAATAGATATAAAAATGTCGATAGTTGAATGGCTACCAGTTTTAACACACATATACTTTAAACTACCTGGAAGAAAATTGTGAGGGTGTGTGTGGGGGGTCATTTAAGGGATTTAATTAATGTTTTTATTTAGCCATGCTAATTTTTGCTGGAAGTTGCAGTTCCATCTTTGGGAGAACTCTGCACCGATTCCAACCTCTGTTGTGTACTAATTATATAACATAAGACAATAAATAATAGTATTTAATTGTATATAAAAATGTATTATTTTATTGACAGTAGATAATAGTACTCTACAAATAATCAATGTCTCATATTACTCCCAGTCAGAGATGAAGAGCTTTTACTCAGTAAATATTTGAAGGTGAACATACATAGTACATAGTGTCTCTCTGTCTCTGTCTCATCTCTCTCTCTCTGTCTCTGTTTGTCTCTCATCTCTCTCTCTCTATATATATATATATATATATATATATCACTCTCTCTCTCACACACTCTATCTCTCCCTCTCTGTCTCTCTCTCTCTCTCTCTATCACTCTCTCTCCCTATCTCTATCACTCCTCCCTCCCTCTCACTCACTCTCACTCACACTCTCTCTCTCTCTCTCTCTCCCGTCCCCTCTCTCTCCCTCCATCCCCCTCCCCCTCTCTCTCTCACTCTATCTCTCTATTTGAAGGTGCACCTCAAACTCTGACCAAAAACCTCTCATTTGGATCAATGCAATTGGGATAATTTTGAGATATACACAAAAAGTAGTCAGTCTTAATAGTGCAATGGGCGTCTTAGCTCAGAACAGGGGAGATAATAAAACAGGTGGCGCGTCACTCGTCAGGGTCCAACAAACTAGGACAATAGCTGTATTTTTTCATTGCTTTGTCATTCTTTGTTATATCACGATCATAAGGGACCGAAATCTTATCGGCTCTGTACAGTACGGTCTATAGTATACGCTGCAGTGAATAATAATAAAGAAAATATATGTATATTGTGGATAATAGTATTAAAAATATATATAATGATGACGGCTCTGTACAGTACGTTCCTACACAGGGCGGTCTAGTATTTTATATACTAAGATATGGTGGAAAACACATTAACAGTAAAGGGAATAAATATATATTTTGTATCGTTCCTACACAGGGCGGTCTAGTATTTTATATACTTAGATATGGTGGAAAACACATTAACAGTAAAGGGAATAAATATATATTTTGTATATAAAGAAAATATATGTATATTTTGGATAATACTCGGGAAAAAAAGAATATATATTTAACATGTGCGTGTGCGAGTATTAAAAAATATATATAGTGTTGACGTTCCTACACAGCACGGTTCTGCACATGACGGTCTATAGTATACACTGCAGTGAATGGTTACCAGTTGACGTTTGTCTACACGTGTACTGAGATATGAGGGGGGAAGTCAGTAATAATAAAGAAAATATATGTATATTGTGGATAATAATCAATAAAATATATATGAAAAGCCGGGATTGTTTTTGTTATATCGTCAACGTCCCTAACTGCGTTATGCTTCAAATTCCGTTCACTTTGTTTTCTCGTGCAATCAACATCCGATTTGTTGTCATCGGCATGTCGTTCATGTATACGGTTTTTCTTCACAGTTCAGGAACATTTTTATAAACAATAAAGTTAAGAAAAGTAAGTATCTAAATACAAAACTTTACAAACCCCTAAAACCATTAATTTTACTAAGTCGTTTTTGTTTATTCCTTAAAATTACCGATATGGGGTCCACGTGACTCGTAGAAATTGACTTAAAATGGAGAAAGATGAATTAACATTCGGTGCGTGTCACATGACCTCACACGTGCCAGATCAACAAGGCCAAAATTTTTAATGTTTATGATTTTTAGGACCTCTGTTGTTAGAATTTGTTTTCAATTATTATATTCGATCTGCAAAAGGTATGCTACATTTTTGTGCCTCTATTGTAGTGAATAGTATTCATAATCCATTCATAACAGTTGTAAATAATTTTGAGTATATAAATTTTGTTAATTTAGAATCAATTCATTAAAAAACACACATATTTTACAAAATATGCGCAGGTATGGACATAATGCCTGTCAGTATTGACATCAAGTGTGAGCGATGTGTTGATAAAACGCGGACATTTTTCCTTTAAAACAATTGAATAAATTAAGTGTTCGGCAACTGTACCTAATTAAGAAACATATATTTTTTCATGTAGTTGTCTTAAAAATGGAAAATGATAAACTGCACATGCGCATTACGATACTTTTTGCAAACGCATACGCCTGAACGCAGTTAGAAACGTCGCACTTTTTCCTGTTTACTGTAGGGTGTTTCACTTTTGTTTACTAGAATGGATTTGTTTTACATCCAAATTGTTGATTATTTTATGTTAAATGATTAAAATCTATTTTGTTACACGTATCGTAGCTGAAAAATGTAGAATAATATTTCCGTAAACATCGTATTCGTGTTTTTGTTGTTAGGTGAACGCAGTTTGGGATGTCGATGGTATAACGTGTGGGTGTGTAGTATTAAACAAAAAAAAAATATATATAGTGATGACGGCTCTATACAGGACGTTCCTAAACAGGGCGGTCTAGTATTTTATATACTTAGATATGGTGGAAAAGACATTAACATTAAAGGTAATAAATATATATTTTGTATAATACTCAGTGCGTTCGTGTTGATACTGTATAAAAACGTGTGCATGGGTACACTTTGCCGCATAAAAACTCAACTTTGCCACCCAAAATTTGTTTATGTACTTTTCCCAATTAGATAAACAATAAGAAAAATGCAACAAAACACATTCTGATATTTAAAATATTACTTTACTGTTAAAACAAACTGATACGTAATTTCAAGTCATTCAGTTGGTCGCTTATAACCTGAAGCCAGTCAGAGACAAACCAGCTTTCTGGGACCCTGTCGATCGTCGCGCCATCTGGAATAGAGTTATCTCCACCTGTTTCAGCTAAGACGCCCATTAACTAATCAGACGTTGTCCAGGTAATACAAATGAACTAATCAGACTGAGTCATAGCACATCTCGTCTGTTTCCAAAATTATTCCATTTTGGTGCAGGGAACATCTCTCTGAAAGTTTTCAAGAAACATGCACGAATGCCTCATGATTTCTGGTACTTTGTGATTTCTGGTACTTCGTGATATCTGGTATTTCTTGATTTCTGGTACTTCATGATTTCTGATACTTCGTGATTTCTGGTA
Organism: Gigantopelta aegis; assembly: GCF_016097555.1. Classification (NCBI taxonomy): domain Eukaryota; kingdom Metazoa; phylum Mollusca; class Gastropoda; order Neomphalida; family Peltospiridae; genus Gigantopelta; species Gigantopelta aegis. Next base: position 16,907,425 of record NC_054710.1, on the reverse strand, counting down.
CTTTGTGATTTCTGGTAGTTCATGATTTCTGGTATTTCATGACTTCTGGAACTTCATGATTTCTGGTACTTCATGATTTCTGATACTTCATGATTTCTGGTACTTTGTGATTTCTGGTATTTCATGATTTCTGACACTTCGTGATTTCTAGTACTTCACAATTTATAACATTTCATGATTTTCAGTATTTCATGATTTCTGACATTTCATGATTTCAATTATTTGATGATATCCTGTATTTGAGGATTTCCAGTATTTCATGATTACCAGTATTTCATGATTTCTGGGTCCGTACTTCATGACTTCCAGTATTTCATGATTTCCAGTATTTCATGATTTCTGGTACCATACTTCATGACTTTCAGTATTTCATGATTTCAATTATTTCTGATATTTTATGATTTCCAGTATTTGATGAAATACAAAATCTAACTGAGTGACTCACCTGATTTCTTTCTCCGATGGCGTCTCACAACTGCTGGCGATGCTGGAATCCTCAGACTCGAGAGAGTTGAAACTCTTGCAGTTACTCTCGCGCAGTCGGCGCTCGTCCCACGGCGTGCGGCCCTCGTCCGCAGCCCGGCGACGCTCTTCCCACTGAGCACGACCCTCATCAGCCGCGCGGCGCTTCAACTCCTCCAGACGACGGCGCTCCTGACCAATGATGATACTTCCTGAAGATTATATAAATATGTCAAAAACTTGAATATAAACGATAGTTCCCGAAGATTATATAAATATGTCAAAAACTTGAATACAGACAATAGTTCCTGAAGATTATATAAATATGTCAAAAACCTGAATATAGATGATACTTCCTGAAGATTATATAAATATGTCAAAAACCTGAATACAGACGATACGTCCTGAAGATTATATGTGTCAAAAACTTGAATACAGACGATACTTCCTGAAGATTATATAAATGTGTCAAAAACCTGAATACAGACGATACTTCCTGAAGATTATATAAATGTGTCAAAAACCTGAATACAGACGATACTTCCTGAAGATTATATAAATGTGTCAAAAACCTGAATACAGACGATACTTCCTGAAGATTATATAAATGTGTCAAAAACTTGAATACAGACTATACTTCCTGAAGATTATATAAATGTGTCAAAAACCTGAATACAGACGATACTTCCTGAAGATTATATAAATGTGTCAAAAACTTGAATACAGACGATACGTCCTGAAGATTATATAAATGTGTCAAAAACCTGAATACAGACGATACGTCCTGAAGATTATATAAATGTGTCAAAAACCTGAATACAGACGATACGTCCTGAAGATTATATAAATGTGTCAAAAACCTGAATACAGATGATACGTCCTGAAGATTATATAAATGTGTCAAAAACCTGAATACAGACGATACGTCCTGAAGATTATATAAATGTGTCAAAAACCTGAATATAGATGATACAGAGAGAGAGAGAGAGAGAGAGAGAGAGAGAGAGAGAGAGAGAGAGAGAGAGAGAGAGAGAGAGAGAGAGAGAGAGAGAGAGAGAGAGAGAGAGACAGACAGACAGACAGACAGACAGACACAGAGACAGAGAGAGACAGAGACAGAAACAGGGAGAGGGAGAGAGAGAGAGAGAGAGAGAGAGAGAGAGAGAGAGAGAGAGAGAGAGAGAGAGAGAGAGAGAGAGAGAGAGAGAGAACAGGGAGAGGGAGAGGAGAGGGAGAGGGAGAGGGAGAGGGAGAGAGAGAGAGAGAGAGAGAGAGAGAGAGAGAGAGAGAGAGAGAGAGAGAGAGAGAGAGAGAGAGAGAGAGAGACACAGACACACACACACACAGACAGACACAGACACACACACACAGACACACACACAAAGACACACAGACACACAAAGACACACACACACACACAAAGACACACACACACACACAGACACACACACAGACATACACACACACAGACACACACACACACAGACACACACACACACAGAGAGACACACTACACACACACACACACTACACACACACACAGAGAGAGAGAGAGAGAGAGAGAGAGAGAGAGAGAGAGAGAGAGAGAGAGAGAGAGAGACACACACACACTATGTACCTTGTTGTTCTAGGAAAATGGACCGGTTTCTCTCGATGTCTTGCAGTGTGAGCGATCTCTTCCTGTCCGTCTCTCCGTGGTCCTCTTTGAGAAACTTCTTCTTCGGACTGTCCACGATCTCTCGCCTCGACATCTGCATCTCCTGAAACACACCACAACACGGAACAATTACTAAACAAAATAACAACATGCTGGTGCAAATAAATGTCTCACCTACTATAACTTTATTCAGTGTCGATCAAAGTTGCATCCATACACATGTAGGTGTTGATATCAAATCAGGTTAAAATATCTATATATATTTATCCTATAACTTACCCATGATATCCATGTCATAAACCCATGTGATAATTTAGTGTATTAACCTGGTGTAATAGCCCAGAATATACCCCCCGTCAAACTATACCCGAGGTATAAACTGGACTAGCCCAAAATATACCCCCCGTCAAACTATACCCGAGGTATAAACTGGACTAGCCCAAAATATACCCCCCGTCAAACTATACCCGAGGTATAAACTGGACTAGCCCAGAATATACCCCCCGTCAAACTATACCCGAGGTATAAACTGGACTAGCCCAGAATATACCCCCCGTCAAACTATACCCGAGGTATAAACTGCACTAGCCCAATATATACCCCCCCGTCAAACTATACCCGAGGTATAAACTGGACTAGCCCAGAATATACCCCCCGTCAAACTATACCCGAGGTATAAACTGGACTAGCCCAGAATATACCCCCCGTCAAACTATACCCGAGGTATAAACTGGACTAGCCCAAAATATACCCCCCGTCAAACTATACCCGAGGAATAAACTGGACTAGCCCAAAATATACCCCCCGTCAAACTATACCCGAGGTATAAACTGGACTAGCCCAAAATATACCCCCAGTCAAACTATACCCGAGGTATAAACTGGACTAGCCCAAAATATACCCCCCGTCAAACTATACCCGAGGTATAAACTGGACTAGCCCAAAATATACCCCCGTCAAACTATACCCGAGGTATAAACTGGACTAGCCCAAAATATACCCCCAGTCAAACTATACCCGAGGTATAAACTGGACTAGCCCAAAATATACCCCCAGTCAAACTATACCCGAGGTATAAACTGGACTAGCCCAGAATATACCCCCAGTCAAACTATACCCGAGGTATAAACTGGACTAGCCCAGAATATACCTCTCTAGTCTGTATTTCAATGCCCAGAGGGTTTTTCCCCATCATAATTTATATATTTTGGGCTAGAGAATATCGAAATATCTTCTAAAATGACTAATCTGTGATAGTTTTATTTTTATGAAACCAATAGTTGCTAACCTTTTTAAAGCATTTATTATTATTATTTATTTATATATTTTGTATACAGGTTAGTAATAAAAAATGTGGGTTAGGGTTAGGGATATAAAACAGGCTAGCCCACTTTAACCCTGGGTATAGTTTGGCGGGGGGGGGGGGGGTAAATTTAAAAGTATACGCAAATTTGCAAGGTCTATAGGTAATAATGTGTTACTGTGTATGGGTCATTTGTTTACAACCCAACAAGAACTGTATACCTAAGCGTTAAAAGGTGTGACGTACGTCAAACTAATTTTTGCTAATCGTGATGATTACCGACTTCAGTACTGTGATTTACTAAAAATCAAATTAATATGCTATTTAAGAAGTGTTACAGGATCAATAGAATTCACTACTCATGTTTTTTAAAATGTAAAATATCAACCTCATCTAGTTAATCGGTATTTGTCTCGGCAGAGCTTCGACAAATACTGATTTAACATAAGACTTGGCTGATATTTTCCATATTAAAAACCACTTGTGATGAATCCTCACTCTATATATACATGTATATATATTATTAAATTTCAAAATGATCATTCATAGATGTAAATATAAATGACATTTCACTGATCTAGGAGGTATAGTTCGTGAGAAATAGATCTATATGTGCTAAATTAGTGTTGGAGGTAAATACAAAAGTTTACGCCATGAACAGAAACAGAATACCAGTAAGTTACATTTTGACCATCAAGGTGACACAAAAAATAACTCATAATAATATATAATTAAACGAAAGAATCAACACCAAAAACAAGAAATTCAACCAAGGTTTTTTTTTTTTTAAATAACGTAATAACAATAAGAATGAAAAAGGAACAAAGAAAAAGAAAGCAATGAGAATCATTTTTAAATTAAAAAATAAAAATAAAATATTTTCTTTATGACAATTAAAAAACGAAAAGAAAGTTGGCGTCAGTGTCCACATCACCGTAGCATTTTGACCAAGCCTGAGTTCACGGGATCAAAACTGAGGTCAGTTCTTAAAGCTATAAATAAAAGTCAGTTAAGCTATATACACACAAACAACGCATGCAGCTGACACTGGTCAAAACAATCACAAGAATCACATGGAATAGCAATGGGGAAAATAAAATATGTTCTGATGCCCTAAACCTTTGTGTAATCATTTTTAAAATACATATTGAAATATTAAGGAGTAGTATGGGTAGAATTGTAAAGAAACAGAAAGGATCAACAAACAAATGTAAAAACACACCAAAGAACTTAGGTGCAAATTAATAGTGGCTTATGTGAACCGAAATTATCAAAAAAACACAGAAGACGTAACCAATCACAAACGAAATAATACGTATTAACATTCTGGGTAGTAACATCTGTTAAAGGGACGTGGTCTGGTTCAGACATCAACTACCATACAATAACAAGTCACAATTTGATTTTTAAGTGGGTTAAAGTGTTACATTGTTTTCGTGTCAAGAAGGATGAACGTTAACATATTTTTATTTAAATATCACTAGAATTATCAGTAATTTGTTAACAGGAAAGATAATGTTTCAGAAATTGTTTTAACAAAAAACTGCCTTACAATGGTGATAGATTCTATTAGAGTATCACTAAATACAAACTGTAAGTTAAATTTCTTATAATATAAAAACTTGACCAAGTGCCTTTTACAGTCATACAATGTAAGAGAAGATAATCAATAATAAATGGTAATTTTACTATAATATAAAAACTGGACCAAGTGCCTTTAACAGTCAAACAGTGTAAGAGAAGACAATGAATAATAAATGGTAATTTCTTATAATATAAAAACTGGACCAAGTGCCTTTAACAGTCAAACAGTGTAAGAGAAGATAATGAATAATAAAATGGTGAATAGTGCTCTTGGCTTGGCTACCTCCACATCAACATCGGAAAGAAAGCTGCTCAGTTCCGCATTCGCAAAGTACTCATCATCAACAGGGACAGACAACTCTTGACACAACTTGTGAATTTCATCATCCAGTGGCTCAAGTTTAGCTTTCTCCTGAAACATACACACGCCAGTTAATACAACCTGCTCGACTAGTCGCCTCCCTTAGCAATGGCTCCTTGGAGTTATTTCCCCTACCGGGTTCTGCACCTGTTTAGCTTTCTCCTGGCCTCCCTTAGCAATTCTGCCCCTACCTGCACCTGTTTAGCTTTCTCCTGAAACATACACACGCCAGTTAATACAACCTGCTCGACTAGTCGCCTCCTTAGCAATGGCTCCTTGGAGTTATTTCCCCTACCGGGTTCTCCCTTAGCAATGGCTCCTTGGAATGTCCTTGGAGTTATTTCCCCTACCGGGTTCTGCACCTGTTTAGCTTTCTCCTGAAACATACACACGCCAGTTAATACAACCTGCTCGACTAGTCGCCTCCCTTAGCAATGGCTCCTTGGAGTTATTTCCCCTACCGGGTTCTGCACCTGTGTATTTTTGTGTAAATGAAATGTGTTAAAAGTTAAGGGTAACGTGAGAACGGCAGACAAATCAAAACACATGCTGTTATGCAAGATCACTGTAAATTACTTTATTTCTCAACTCAAATTATTTTTAAAAACTCGTTCTGCTTGAAAGATTTGTGAATAGAATCCTTATCGAAGTTAATGAACGAAATGTATGATACTGCTAGAAAAGGCCCGGGAAAGTCATGCCTGAAACCATAGAGGTATATGGGCATGTTAAAGGTACTCTCTCTCTCTCTCAATCAGAAATGTTTCTCTTTTCAGTTAGCAGCAAAAAATAATTCCAATTTAAAGGATGCTTTTTTTTCTGTGAATAGTTTAGCCTGACAGTATCAAGACATCTGTCATTTTGAAGAACAAACAGTGGTGAGTTTACTTTAACCTCCTTGTTCACTAACTGCCTTTGGTTTAACCTCCCTCCTCACTAACTGCCTTTGGTTTAACCTCACTCCTTGCTAACTGCCTTTGGTTTAACCTCACTCTTCACTAACTGCCCTTGGTTTAACCTCACTCCTCACTAATTGCCCTTGGTTTCACCTCCCTCCTCACTAACTGCCTTTGGTTTAACCTCCCTCCTCACTAACTGCCTTTGGTTTTAACCTCCCTCCTCACCAACTCTCCTTGGTTTAACCTCCCTTCAAATTAACTGTCTTCGGTTTAATCTTACTCATTACTAACTGCCCTTGATTTGACCTCACTCTTCACTAACAAACCTTGAGTTAACCTCCCTCCTAACTTTAACTGCCTTTGTTTTAACCTCCCTCCTCACTAACAGCTCTTAATTTAACCTCCCTCATTGAATGACTGGCTCAACCTCACTCCTCACCAACTGCCTCTGGTTTATCCTTCCTCTTCACTAACCTTGTTTTAACCTCTCTCTTCTCATTAACTGTTCTTGTTTTAACCTCCCTCAGTGCCTTTACTTCGACCTCCCTCCTTACTAACTGACCTTGGTTTATCCTCCCTCCTTACTGCCTTTGTTAACCTCCCTCCTAACTAACCGCCTTTGGATTAACCTCCCTCCTCACCAACTGCCCTGGTTTTCAGGAAGCTAACCTCCCTTCTTGTTAACACCTTGATTTTCAAGAACTTTAACCTCCCTCCTAACTGCCCTTGGTTTTGGGGACATTTAACCTCCCTCTTGGTTTTCAGGAATTTTAACCTTGCTCCTCACTAATTACCCTTGTTTTTCAAATTTTTTTTTTTACAAAAACAGAAATACACATATAATACCACAGCGAAAATGAATGAAAGAATGTTTAACAACAGCCAGCCTAAAGCATGCGAGTGTCAAACAAAGGTAAGTACATGTATTTGAATGAAATGGTAGCCCAGTATGAATCAATTCATTAAAATTAAACATCTGTTCATTTACATATATGTAAATACATATTCACAAATCTAGTCTGTAAAATGGAACTGCGCAAAAATAAAGTATGTTACAGCAACTTAACATAACAAAATGGAAAAGAAGATTATAATAAAAATAATAATAAATTCAAAACAACTTAACATGAGCACAGCAAACGATGATAAATAAAGACATATAAGAAAAAGGAGGCATAGACAAAAATCATACATAAACTCACTGCAGAGAAAACATACAAAGCAACATTTTCACATACAGAAATCATACATAAACTCACTGCAGAGGAAACATACAAAGCAACATTTTCACATACAGAAATCATACATAAACTCACTTCAGACATACAAAATACATAAACTCACTGCAGAGAAAACATACAAAGCAACATTTTCACATACAGAAATCATTAACAAACATAAACATAACATAAAAATAAGACAAAAATAATGGAAGAACGTGTGCTACCAAGCAACGTTTACTTTAATGAGAGTCACACAAAGCTTCTTTGAATTCCTTCAAATGGCTTCCTAATTTTGGCTTTCAATTTTTATTATATTTTATTTCTTTTTTTTATAATTTATTTATTTATTCCAGTCCCTCATTTACAAAACATATAGGCCCTGTTGACCTCCATCTATCTTTCAACTTCTTTTTTCTTTTCTTTATTAATTTTTTTTAAAATTATTTATTTATTTATTTCAGTCTCTTATTTACAAAACACACAGCTCATGTTGATCCCCATCTATCTTTTGATTTCTTTTCCACATCCCAGTCCTTGTTTCTCCAACTGTGACAGTTGCTTCTCTCTTGTGGCACACACACCTGTGGGCTTAGTCTGACTACTTTGGAGAGTGTTCAGTGGTTACTTCTCGCATTGTTAACAAGTCTCGGTGGCGCAGCAGTCAAGCCATCAGACTACAGGCTGGTAGGTTTGTAACCCGGTACCGGCTCCAACCCAGAGAGAGTTCTTAAGGGTTCAGTGGGTAGGTGTAAGGCCACTATACCCTCTTCTCTCTCACTAACCAACTAACAACTAACCCACTGTCCTGGACAGACAGCTCAGATAACAGAGGTGTGTACCCAAGACAGCGTACTTGAACCTTAATGGCATTGTTAAGAGGCTGCGGTAACCATCTACATGGACAATTCAAGGCTCCCAAACTTTGAAATGGTTAGAATGGACTGGAGAAAATAAATATTAAACCCCCACCCTCCCCCCCCCCAAAAAAACCCCACCCAAAAAACAAAACAAAAACCCATCTACATGATCTATATTCTACTCCTACCAGTGGTTTTAATTAACAAACTTTGTGCTAAACTTTAAAAATCCTATTAAAGTTTAATTTTCAAGATTTAAAATAAATCTATAAGATGAGGGGAAAAAATAATAAAAAGTAAAGAATTTCTCATGCATATAATAAACATGGCCGACAGCATTAGAATGAAGAACAAGAAAATAAATACCTGCCAACTTTCTGTCTGGAATCATTTCAACCAAGAACACCCCAGACATATAGAAAAAATTTGTTTTGTTTAACAACACCACTAGAGCACATAGATTTATTAAGCATCGGCTATTGGATGTAAAACATTTGGTCATTTTGACATATAGTCAGAGGGGAAACCCGCTACATTGTTCCATTAGTAGCAAGCATGGGCGTATGGGGACTCTTTGATTTAGGGGGGCTGGAGGGGTTGATTTGCCCGAAATTTTACCCAGATAAAAACTGCCCGAATTTTTCCCACTGTTATCCCACTGTTTTGCCCGAATTTGGGGGGGCAATTGCCTCCCCCTGCCCCCCCGGGTCGTACGCCCATGGTAGCAAGAGATCTTTTATATGCACCATCCCAGACAGGATAGCACATACCACAGCCTTTGGTGTACCAGTCATGTTGCATTGGCTGGAACGAGCAACGGGCCCACCCATGGGAATCGATCCCAAACTGACCGCGCATTAAGCGAGTGCTTTACCACTGTAAAAACCACATAAATGTTAAATTTGTGTTAAAATTTAAAAATTTAATACTATTAGTTTGTGAAGACTGCCCGAGAGAATCATAGTACCATGTTTGAAAACTTTCCAATTGAAACTCAACGAGAAAATAGACTTTAAAATTTTCAATTTAACTTTTAAATTTTTTTTTAATACAATTTCAAATATTAAAAATTTCCAAAATATCTCTGTATTAGTTTGCAGGATCCAGGTCTCAGAAAATTGCAAGTGTAATAGTGTAGTTTGTTTAACCCATTTTTCATTTACATGGTCATGATGGAAAGAAAGAAATGTTTTATTTAACGACGCACTCAACACATTTTATTGACGGTTATATGGCGTCAGACATATGGTTAAGGACGACACAGGAAACCCGCTGTTGCCACTATATGGGCTACTCTTCCAATTAGCAGCAAGGGATCTTTTATTTGTGCTTCCCACAGGCAGGATAGCACAAACCATGGCCTTTGTTGAACCAGTTATGGATCACTGGTCGGTGCAAGTGGTTTACACCTACCCATTGAGCCTTGCGGAGCACTCACTCAGGGTTTGGAGTCGGTATCTGGATTAAAAATCCCATGCCTCGACTGGGATCCGAACCCAGTACCTACCAGCCTGTAGACGGATGGCCTAACCGCGACGCCACCGAGGCCGGTTTGTCGCATTGAATTTATGATATCATTTCCATGTCATGATGGGTTACCTGAAGTTGTTTCTGTGTAACCCATATTCTTAATTCTCAGAGGTCTGGGGTTGCCCTAAAAGATCATTGTACCAAGTTTCAGAACAATTTAATAAAAACTATAGAAGACAGACTACAAAGGAAAAGTTGTCGGACAAATGATGGATAAATCAGTGTTAAAAACGTTTCGCTGACGCACTTCATAACAGAACTTTAAAAATCCCCAAATTCAATGCCTTAAAAATGATAATTTCTTGCAATAGCTGGCAGGTAGGATGGGAGAAGAAACGACAGAAGAAAAGACAAGAAAGCGAGGCAATGACGGACATATGTGACGGGAGACGAAACGACAGAAGAAAAGACAAGAAAGCGAGGCAAATACGGACATATGTGACGGGAGACGAAGCGACAGAAGAAAAGACAAGAAAGCGAGGCAATGACGGACATATGTGACGGGAGACGAAACGACAGAAGAAAAGACAAGAAAGCGAGGCAATGACGGAGATATGTGACGGGAGACGAAACGACAGAAGAAAAGACAAGAAAGCGAGGCAAATACGGACATATGTGACGGGAGACGAAACGACAGAAGAAAAGACAAGAAAGTGAGGCACTGACGGACATATGTGACGGGAGACGAAACGACAGAAGAAAAGACAAGAAAGCGAGGCAAATACGGACATATGTGACGGGAGACGAAGCGACAGAAGAAAAGACAAGAAAGCGAGGCAATGACGGACATATGTGACGGGAGACGAAGCGACAGAAGAAAAGACAAGAAAGTGAGGCAATGACGGAGATATGTGACGGGAGACGAAACGACAGAAGAAAAGACAAGAAAGCGAGGCAAATACGGACATATGTGACGGGAGACGAAGCGACAGAAGAAAAGACAAGAAAGCGAGGCACTGACGGACATATGTGACGGGAGACGAAACGACAGAAGAAAAGACAAGAAAGCGAGGCAAATACGGACATATGTGACGGGAGACGAAGCGACAGAAGAAAAGACAAGAAAGCGAGGCAATGACGGACATATGTGACGGGAGACGAAACGACAGAAGAAAAGACAAGAAAGCGAGGCAATGACGGAGATATGTGACGGGAGACGAAACGACAGAAGAAAAGACAAGAAAGCGAGGCAAATACGGACATATGTGACGGGAGACGAAGCGACAGAAGAAAAGACAAGAAAGCGAGGCACTGACGGACATATGTGACGGGAGACGAAACGACAGAAGAAAAGACAAGAAAGCGAGGCAAATACTGACATATATGACGGGAGACGAAACGACAGAAGAAAAGACAAGAAAGCGAGGCACTGGCAGACATATGTGACGGGAGACGAAGCGACAGAAGAAAAGACAAGAAAGCGAGGCACTGACGGACATATGTGACGGACACCACAGACAGTGACATAACGACGATAACACACACCCACACTGCTGAATGCTTACTTTACGAAAGTAGTCCACTAGTTTGAGCCGATCCTGTTCCATCGCTTCGAGATCTCTCTTGACGGCGTTCACCATCTCCCTCTGTTGCTGGTCAATCTCCTGAAGACGATCCTGGAAGAAAAAAGAAAGAAAGAAATGTTTTATTTAACGATGCACTCAACACATTTTATTCACGGTTATATGGCGTCGGACATATGTTTAAGACCACACAGATATTGAGAGAGGAAACCCGCTGTCACCACTTCATGGGCTACTCTTTTTTTCCGATTAGCAACTACATCCCGCCCCTCCAATCCTGGAATAACAATTTAAAGACATACGACTGGCTGATCATAGGTGATGACCAGGTCACCATCCAATGGAAAAAAAGCACAATCGAAATCGACTATCTGTGATGTTTAAAGTAACCTGAAATTGATTTGTGTATAAAGCATGTTAGCTACATGCACAAGGGTTGTAAATAAGTTTTAATCACAAAACACATTTAAATTTGTTTAAAAGCTGTTTTCTTGAGGATATGTAAGAAATAGAATACAACATTGATGTCCGTTAAGATACCATCAATCTTACAATTTGTTTGAAAACGTATCCAACTCGTCTTCGCTCGTTAGATTCGCTTTAAACCAACTCATATAATAAATGAAAGAAAAGAAAGACATGTTTTATTTAACGACGCACTCAACACATTTTATTTACGGTTATATGGCATCAGACATATGGTTAAGGACCACACTTCATGGGCTAGTCTTTCCGATTAGCAGCCAGGGATCTTTTTATATGCACCATCCCACAGACAGGGTATATACCAGTCGTGGTGCACTGGCTGGAACGAGAAATAGCCTAATGGGCCCACCGACGGGGATTGATCCCACACCGACTGCGCATCGAGCGAGTACTGTACCAATGGGCTACGTTTCACGCCCATAATAAATGAAGGGCCCACAGGAATAACATGATGTCCAAAAAGACAGTCAGTATTATAACGGTTGTGTATGCCAAGGTCACAATGACACACTAAATTAAAAACCTATAATTATGGTAGGCCATTAAATGTTGTTGGTAAATTATGCTTTCTTAAGCATAAATATGCCAAGATTGCAGATGTTATTCCCGTGGACCCTTCAAATGGGATCTAATGGCCACTCACGTAGTATTCTCTATATCGAAGGAAGAAAGGAAGGAAGGAAGGAAGGAAGGAAGGATGGAAGGAAGGAAATGTTTTATTTAACGACGCACTCAACACATTTTATTTACGGTTATATGGCGTCAGTCTCTACATGGAGATACAAACCTCACGAGCTCTGTACTTGTGGAACAAATTCTCCTCCTCTGTCTCAAGTCGCTTGCTCAGTTCTTCCTTGTCCACCTCATACCGAGACTCCACCTGAAACAACCCATTAAAATTGTACTGAACACCATTAAAATTGTATTAAACACCATTAAAATTGTACTGAACACCATTAAAATTGTACTAAATACCATTAAAACTATACTGAACACCATTAAAACTACACTCGACACCATTAAATCTATACTGAACACCATTAAATCTATACTGAACACGATTAAATCTATACTCGACACCATTAAATCTATACTCAACACCATTAAATCTATAGTCGACACCATTAAAATTATACTCGACACCATTAAATCTATACTCGACACCATTAAAACTATACAACACAACTAAAACTATACTCAACACCATTAAAACTACTCAACACTATTAAAAGTATACTCAACACCATTAAATCAATACTTAACACCATTAAATCTATACTCAACATCATTAAAACCATACTCAACACCATTAAAATGTATGCAACATGACTAAATCTATACTCAACACCATTAAAGCTATATCCAGTACCATTAAAACTACTCAACACCATTAAATGTATACTCAACACCATTAAAACTATATTCATCACCATTAAAACTACTCAACACCATTAAAACTATACTCAACACCAATAAAACTACACTCAACACCATTAAAACTACAATGAACACCATTAAATTTATAATGAACACCATTAAAACTACAGTGAACATTATTAAACCATACTGAAAACCATTAAAACTATATTGAAGACCATTAAAAATACACTGAATACCAAAGAGCCAAACACCATTAAACTTTTCTAAACACCAGTAAAACTATACTCAACACCATTAACAAAGAATACCATTAAAACTACCGAACATCATAAAAAAAGTATATTAAATATAATTAAAATCGTTAAAACTATAAAAGGAAGGGAACACATGGAAAAAATCTCCACTGCCACCTCCAGCTCGATTCCAAAATGAAAGGACAGGGCCTCATCCCACGAAGCCATCTTAGCGCAAAGATCACCGTAAATACATAATTACCTACGCACCTAAGATGATCTTAGCGCTAAGATCGCTTCATGGAACGGGGCCCTGGTCTGTAAATAGAGAAGACCCGAGAAGCCATATAAATGAGACCTGCCCACCTCGAGCTGTTGAAACTCCAGATCGTCACAGATCTGCTGCTGGTTGTCGAGGACGTCCTGTTCTAGACGGTACTTCTCCAGGACTGGGTCCTCATCATCTTGGCGACACAGAGCCTCCAGGTGCTGCTCGGTCTGGTAGTGAGCGTGCTCGAGGTCATGTAGCTTCTGTCGTTCTTCTTCCAGCACTCGCAGATCCTGTAAGATAAACACGGTAATCAACAGGAGATGAAAGGAAGGTGATGCACCGCCACATTATTTAATCAGTGTCTATTATGCACAGTAATCAACAGGAGATGAAAGCAATGTGACGTCCCAGCACATTGTTTAATCAATGGCTATTAAATACAGCATTTTAACATACAGGAGATGAAAGGAATGTGACGCCTAGCACATTGTTTAATCAGTGGCTATTACACACAGTAATCAACAAGAGATGAAAGGAATGTGACGCCCCAGCACATTGTTTAATCAGTGGCTATTACACACAGTAATCAATAAGAGATGAAAGGAATATGACACCCCAGCACATTGTTTAATCAGTGTCTATTAAACACAGTAATCAACAGGAGATGAAAGGAATGTGACACCCCAGCACATTGTTTAATCAGTGGCTATTATACATAGTAATCAACAGGAGATAAAAGGAATGTGATGCCTCGCCACATTGTTTAATCAGTGTCTATTACACACAGTAATCAACAAGAGATGAAAGGAATGTGACACCCCAGCACATTGTTTAATCAGTGTCTATTAAACACAGTAACCAACAAGAGATGAAAGGAATCTGACACCCCAGCACATTGTTTAATCAGTGGCTATTAAACACAGTAATCAACAAGAGATGAAAGGAATGTGACGCCCCAGCACATTGTTTAATCAGTGGCTATTAAACACAGTATTTTAACATACAGGAGATGAAAGGAATGTAACGCCCCAGCACGCTGTTTAATCAGTGGCTATTACACACAGTAATCAACAGGAGATGAAAGGAATGTGATGCCCCAGCACACTGTTTAATCAGTGGCTATTAAATACAGTAACTGACAGGAGATGAAAGGAATGTGACACCCCAGCACATTGTATAATCAGAAAGAAAGAAAGAAAGAAAGAAATGTTTTATTTAACGACGCACTTAACACATTTTATTTACGGTTATATGGCGTCAGACATATGGTTAAGGACCACACAGATTTTGAGAGGAAACTCGCTGTTGCCACTACATGGGCTACTTTTCCGATTAGCAGCAAGGGATCTTTTATTTGCGCTTCCCACAGGCAGGATAGCACAAACCATGGCCTTTGTTGAACCAGTTATGGATCACTGGTCGGTGCAAGTGGTTTACACCTACCCAATGAGCCTTGCGGAGCACTCACTCAGGGTTTGGAGTCGGTATCTGGATTAAAAATCCCATGCCTCGACTGGGATCCGAACCCAGTACCTACCAGCCTGTAGACCGATGGCCTGCCACGACGCCACCGAGGCCGGTGTGTATAATCAGTGGCTATTAAATAAAGTAACTGACAGGAGATGAAAGGAATGTGACTCTCCAGCACATTGTATAATCAGTGGATATTAAATAAAGTAACTGACAGGAGATGAAAGGAATGTGACACCCCAGCACATTGTTTTATCAATGGCTATTAAATAAAATAATCGACAGGAGATGAAAGGAATGTGATGCCCTAGCACATTGTTTAATCAGTGGCTATTAAATAGTGTAATCAACACAAGATGAAAGGAATGTGAAGCCCCAGCACATTATTTAATCAGCGTCTATTAAATACAGTATTTTAACATTATAGGAGATGAAAGAAATGTGACGCCCCAGCACATTGTTTAATCAGTTTCTATTAAATACAGTATTTTAACATATAAGACATAAAAGGAATATTCAATTATGTCTCAATGGCTATTAAATAAAATGTAATTTCTTAGTCTTGAAGTACAAATTTAACTTCCAAATAATTTTGTTCATGTACCATGACATTAAAAGAAAGAAAGAAATGTTTTATTTAACGACACACTCAGCACATTTTAATTACAGTTATGTGGCTTCAGACATATGTACCATGACATTAGAAAATAAAATAAATTTGAGCTATTACACACTTTACAGTGACCAAAATGATATTACTACTAATAATAATATACAGATATTAATATTGTAAATAAGAAAATGTATTTAACATGTAATTTTAGTTTTCAAAAAGCATCTAGTAATCGAAAACATCCTACAATGAGAGCAAACTGAAGAAAGTTATTTTTACTTCTTCAACCTGACCATCGCATTAGTAGAACCAGTGAAAATAACCTGATTTACAGGTTAAACTTAACAAACCATGCACAGATGAACGGACAAAGAAATGGTGCCACTGCACGATAAATCACATGCTTCAACATAACAACAGAAAGAAAGAAAGAAATGTTTTATTTAATGACGCACCCAACACATTTTATTTACGGTTATATGGCGTCAGACATGTGGTTAAGGACCACACAGATATTGAAAGAGGAAACCCACTGTCGCCACTTCATGGGCTACTCTTTTTGATTATCCCACAGACAGGATAGTACATACCATGGCTTTTGATGTACCAGTCATGGTACACTGGCTGGAATGAGATATAGCCCAATGGACCCACTGATGGGGATCGATCCCAGACCGACCGTGCATCAAGACAACATAAAAACAGTAACAGGCAATTCTATAGAAAACAGCAGTACATTTTAAGGCAATTTTTAAAATTCAAATCCCCATATTTTCTTCACTATAGCAACCATCCATTTCTTGTTGTTAGATTAGACATGGGTGTATGGGCTCCCAATTTTGTATGGAGGGGTGGGGGGGGGGGGCAGGCAGATTCCCCCCCGTTTTAAAGGAAAATTAATGCTCAAATCTGGATAATAATTCATGTTTGCATTACCAAATGACAGCTACATGTATATAGGGTTCCAGATGAATCACTTCACATTTTTACATGGATTACAACTAATATTTTGAGTAGAATCATGGAAATACACAGTCAAAATGTTTCAGGCCAGCTCATCATGCCTACACTGGGTGGGGGCAGTTTGTCTCCCCCCCCCCCCCCCCCCCCGAATGATCTTCCCATCCCCCCCCCATATCTCATATGCTTATGAAATTAAGTGACTATAGAAACAACCTATCTTTTTTCCCCATCTCAGTAGTAATCAAGATTACTTTTATTTATAATCCTTGGTAGACCTGGTGTTACGAACAGATTTGTTAACTTGCCATTGGGAATATGCCTTTAAGATTTGGAATCACTGAATTTACCTTTGGTCTGTCATCTTGTATAAACCTGAATTAAATTTTCAAATTGTTGGGGGAGGCCTTGATATCAGCATTTTGCCTGTTGGCCAATCCCCAACCAGCATTATAATTGGGAATAAATATTGTTTAAACCAGATGACTATAAGCTATGTGATGTTAACGTAAGAAATTCACAGACTATTTTAAGTAACGTTTGGTGGTCATTTAATTGACTGAATAACATTACACAATCAAATTATTTGCCAATTAAGACCACAAATCTATGTGAATAACTGCTGTATTAAAGGTCCTATGTCAAAGTTGAAATTAAAATATTTCGTTATTTTCACATTTATTTGTAATAAATAACTACAAATTAATCGACCTCATGCAAAATCTTTCCATAATTAACTCTGGAATAATCATTTTTAAAAGTCTAGTACTGGACGACAAGGGGGTTTCCCGAATAATTTGTGACTAAATATAGCATGGTCACCATCTTTGTTTCTCTTGTCATTTGACCACAAAGAATTCTGGGTAAACAGTCTGTTGGACGTGTACACATAAAACAGTTACATCACTAGTTAATGTGTGTGACACTCTCTCAAGAGTCCTCACTAAAAAACCCAAAACATTCTTTCAAAAAACAACTGCAAACCAATCTCACAAAAGAAATGGATTAATTAACTTTTTCTTACAAATTCGTTTAATTAGAAAAAAGCATATAGTCTTTACCATAAAATAACAAAGGACATGAATTTGAAGTGGTTGCACTATAGATTAGAACACCGAATACTATCTACAAACACATTTCTCAGTAAAATAAAAATTCAACAAGACGACAAATGTTCATTCTGTAAATCTATTCCAGAAACTCTTATTCATTTATTTTGGTTCTGTCCATTAATACAAACATTTTGGCAAAACCTACAGGGTTTGCTAAAAAACAGAATGTACTCATATTACACATCTCCATTTTACTGTTACAGATATAATATTTAAAATACATGATAATCATAGGGCAGATGATATATTAAATTTAATTATATTACTTGCAAAGCAGTATGTATACAGGAGGAAGTATATTGGGGTAGTACCAAATGTACAATCGTTTAAAAAATATAATAACTTTAAATTACAATACTGAAAAGTTTCTTGCATTTCGCAGTTGTGACTGGACCAAATTTTATCAACGGTGGTCAATCAACAAACATTTCATTAAATAGTTCGTGTTTTGGGTTAAAAAGACGAGACTGGGTTCATATTTTTCAATATATCAAACAAGAATCAACTTAATACAGAGGAAATGCTTTCATTATTTACAAATATCTCTCTCTCTCTCTCTCTGTGTGTGTCTCTCTCTCTCTCTCTCTCTCTCTCTCTCTCTCTCTCTCTCTCTCTCTCTCTCTCTCTCTCTCTCTCTCTCTCTCTCTCTCTCTCTCTCTCTCTCTCTCTCTGGGTGTGTCTCTCTCTCTCTCTCTCTTCCCTCTCTCCTCCCTCTCTCTCCCTCCCTCTCTCTCTCTCTCTCCACCTCTCTCTCCCTCCCACTTTTCTCTCTCTCCCACCCCCTCTTTTTCTCTCCATCTCCTCTCTCCTCCCTCTCCTCTCTCCATCCCCCTCCTCCAACCCCCCCTCTCTCTCTCTCTCCTCTCTCTCTCTCTCTCTCTCTCTCTCTCTCTCTCTCTCTCTCTCTCTCTCCCTCTCTCTCTCTCTCTCTCTCTCTCTCTCTCTCCTTTTGTCTAATTCTTATGCAAGTATCTATTTATATAATATTTATTTTATTTGACCTATATTTATTTATTTATTCTGTTGAAAATAATTTTGTGTTTTCTACTCTTCTTTTTGTTCTTGTTTTTGTTATAAATCCTACAGTTTTACTTGCTCCCAATATACATCTCCCAATATATTTACAAAAGTTAAGCTTAACATTTAATGACATAATTGTACATGAATGTGTGTTTTTATACTAACAGTTATTGTTTTCAAATTGTTGTACAGAATATTGTGTTTTCAACATGTCTTTATTAGCTAAATGTATTAGTATAGCTTTTGATCACTTGTTTTGTAAGGTGGTGAATTAGGAGTCACCAATCCTAACACTACCAATGTATTCTGGGGCAATAAACAATTAAAAAAAAATATATACTAAACTTATCACATGGGTTTATGGCATGGATATCATGGGTAACGTATAGGATAAATGGAATTATTTAGTTGTAATTTTTTTTATAGGCATATTATAGCTCAGTTTGAAGGTATAAGCTTTGTTTCAAAGCAAAAATTAATAAATATTTTTGTTGAGAACCGTCATTATTGCAACTTTAACACAGCACCTTTAAGTAGCCGGTGTTCTTCTGATATGAAACTAACAGGTAGAAAGAAAGAAAGAAATGTTTTATTTAACAACGCACTCAACACATTTTATTTACGGTTATATGGTGTCAGACATATGGTTAAGGACCACACAGATTTTGAGAGGAAATCCGCTGTCGCCACTACATGATCTTCTCTTCCGATTAGCAGCAAGGGATCTTTTATTTGCGCTTCCCACAGGCAGGATAGCACAAACCATGGCCTTTGTTGAACCAGTTATGGATCACTGATCAGTGCAAGTGGTTTACACCTACCTACTGAGCCTTGCGGAGCACTCACTCAGGGTTTGGAGTCGGTATCTGGATTAAAAATCCCATGCCTCGACTGGGATCCGAACCCAGTACCTACCAGCCTGTAGACCGATGGCCTACCACGACGCCACCGAGGCCGGTAAACAGGTAGAAATGCTTGAACACAAAAGTTACCAAAAATACAGGTGTGTGTATCTTAAATTAAAACACTGTCCAAAAAAAAACTTGAGCCACCACCATGGAAATTGCCCTACAGCATTTTGAAATCAGGGACAAAATGATTTTGATTAGAGCAAGAAAATTGGAAATGCATGGTTAAATTTAAATAAGAAAATAAAAAATGGTTTTGTTTAAATAAGGAAATGGGAAATGGTTTTAAGTAGGGAAATGGGAAATGGTTTTAAGTAGGGAAATGGGAAATGGTTTTAAGTAGGGAAATGGGAAATGGTTTTAAGTAGGGAAATGGGAAATGGTTTTAAGTAGGGAAATGTGAATTGGTTTTGCTTAGATAAGTAAATGTGACATGGTTTTGTTTAAGTAGGGGAAATGTGAATTGGTTTTGCTTAAACAAGGAAATGTGACATGGTTTTGTTTAAGTAGAGAAATGGGAATTGGTTTTGCTTAGATAAGGAGATGTTACATGGTTTCGTTTAAGTAGGGAAATGGGAATTGGTTTTGCTTAGATAAGGAGATGTGACATGGTTTTGTTTAAGTAGGGAAATGGGAATTGGTTTTGCTTAGATAAGGCGATGTGACATGGTTTTGTTTAAGTAGGGACAAGGGAATTGGTTTTGTTTAAATAAGGAAATGTGACATGGTTTTAGTGTAAGGGAGAACCACACTCCAACAGTGACACACAAACCAAACAACACACTGCATAGCGAACAAGTGCAAATCATTAATGGTTCAAATTCCAGCACAATTTGGACATTATATCTTATCTGATTGGCAAAGTGGTTTTAACCAATCACAAGCTGTCTTATCTGGTGGACTTGTTGTTTTAACCAATCACAACCTGTGTCTTATCTAGTGGACTTGTTGGTTTTAACCAATCACAAGCAGTGTCTTATTTAGTCGACTTGTTGCTTTTTAAGTTTATTTTGTTTAATGACACCACTAGAGCACATGGATTTATTAATCATTGGCTACTAGATGGCAAACATTTAATAATATTCTGACTCGTAATCTTCAGTGGGAACGAGCTACATTTTTCTATTAGCCGCAGGGGCTTTCACAGACAGGACAGCACTTACCAAGGCCTTTGATGCACTAGTTGTGGGGGACTGGTTGGGAAGGGGGGAAACCCAATCAGAGAATGGGACCACTGATGTGGTTCGATCCTATGACCTCAGGTGAGTGCTCTACCAATGGCGCTAGATCCCACCCCTTGTTGGCTTTAGCCAATCACAAGCTGTGTTTTTTTTTCATTGTTTCATTAGTAGATTCATGTCACATGTGTATTCTCAGTGTTCATAATGGTGTAAGTCAGTTAACAGAAACTAATAGTGGTTAGTATCCAATGGGAGAGCACTCCATTCATGCAAACAGGCATGTAGAGTAACCTACCCTTCTTTTCATCTGGAAGGAAAATAAAATGCAATAAATATAGAGAGAAATAGCACACGTCACAATACCAATAAGGGAAGGTGTTCAAGAATACATGTATGGTAGTCATCATTATGAACTGTCAATTCTTTTATATCTACATGTATATATAGAGGATTTGTCACAAGTGTTTTTTTTAATATGGAAAATATCAACCGAGTCTATGTTAATCAGTATTTGTTGAGGCTCTACCGAGACAAATACCAATTAACTAGACGAGGTTGATATTTTACATATTAAAAAAAACATGTAGCGAATTCTATTTATCCTATAACACTTCTAAAATAACACTTTAATTAAATGTTTAGCAAATCACAGTATTAAAGACGCCGTCATCGGTAATAAGACGTCATAACGATCAGCACAAATTAGTTTCACATCACACATTTTAACTAAAGCTTTGAAAACGTTATGCTCAGGTACACAGGTCTTGTTGGCTTGTAAGCAAATGACCCATTCACAGCAACACATTACCGAGGGACCTTGCAAATTTGCATACCATTATTAACCAGGTTAATACACTAAATTATCACATGGGTTTATGATATGGATATCAGGGGTAAGTTATAGGATAAATCCATGTTCAATTAAAAAAAAAAATATATATATATAAACCAGTCAGAAAACCAATGACAAACCAAGAGTATATTTGATTGAGCTAGTGTATCAAAGATTACATTACTATTATAAATATCACAACAGCATCTGTCTGTCCAAAAGTTTGTTTGTCTGTCAGTCTGTCTGTCACTGATAGTTTAGTTAAAGTTTGTTTGTCTGTCAGTCTGTCTGTCACTGATATTTTAGTTAAAGTTTGTTTGTCTGTCAGTCTGTCTGTCACTGATATTTTAGTTAAAGTTTGTTTGTCTGTCAGTCTGTCTGTCACTGATATTTTAGTTAAAGTTTGTTTGTCTGTCAGTCTGTCTGTCACTGATATTTTAGTTAAAGTTTGTTTGTCTGTCAGTCTGTCTGTCACTGATATTATAGTTAAAGTTTGTTTGTCTGTCAGTCTGTCTGTCACTGATATTTTAGTTAAAGTTTGTTTGTCTGTCAGTCTGTCTGTCACTGATATTTTAGTTAAAGTTTGTTTCTTGTATAACGACACAAATAAAGCACATTAAATTATTAACCATTGGCTATTGGAAGGAAGAAAGGAAAGAAAGAAAGAAATGTTTTATTTAACGACGCACTCAACACATTTTATTTACGGTTATATGGCGTCAGACATATGGTTAAGGACCACACAGATTTTGAGAGGAAACCCGCTGTTGCCACTTGATGGGCTACTCTTTTCGATTAGCAGCAAGGGATCTTTTATTTGCGCTTCCCACAGGCAGGACAGCACAAACCATGGCCTTTGTTGAACCAGTTATGGATCACTGATCGGTGCAAGTGGTTTACACCTACCCATTGAGCCTTGCAGAGCACTCACTCAGGGTTTGGAGTCGGTATCTGGATTAAAAATCCGATGCCTCGACTTGGATCCGAACCCAGTACCTACCAGCCTGTAGACCGATGGCCTACCATGACGCCACCGAGGCCGGTCAGGAAGAAAGGAAATGGTTTATTTAACAATGCACTCAACACATTTTATTATGGTTATATGGCGTCGGCATTGACTATTGAATGTCAAACATTTGGTAATTTTGTCATTTAGTCTTAGAGAGGCAACCTGCTACATTTTTCCATTAGTACCAAGGGATCATGCCATAGACAGGATAGCACATACCATGGCCTTTGATATACCAGTCGTGGTGCACTGGCTAGAATGAGAAATAGCCCAATGGGCCCACCGACGGGGATCGATCCTAGACCGACCGTGCATCAGGCAAGCACTTTACCACCGGCCACATCTCACCTCCTTATGTGACAAAATTTACTTTGTTAATATAAATATAATACTTTGTTAATATAAATATTTAATGCTTAGTAACTTCTGTCTCTTAATCTGGCCAGTGCACTACCACTGGTATAACAAAGGCCATGGCGTGTACTATCCTGTCTGTGGGAAAGTGCAAATAAACAATCCCATGCCAGTGTTTCTGCCAGGAAGACATTTTTGAGTATGGCGCTATGGAATTGAATGCAACCACAGTCAACAGGGGATGGGGGGGGGGGGAGCTCCTGCACAAAGAAAATGGGTTAAGTTTAGGGCTAGGGTCAAGAACATTATACAGTAATGATAAGAGAAATTAATTTTTTCAAACGGTTAACTTAAAAAAATAAAATCTGCAAAAATATTTGGGTATGGCGCCATACACGTTTTGTCCTCCGGCAGAAACTCTGCTTGCTGCTAATAGAAAAATGTTGCGGGTTTCCTCTGACGACAGGTCATAGTTACCATATGTTTGACATCCAATAGCCGATGATTAATAAATCAATGTGGTCTAGTGGTGGTGTTAAAAAAAAAAAACTTTAACTCTGTGATATATGAGATTAATTAATATGCTCTTGAGGTGTTGTTAAAGGGACATTCCTGAGTTTGCTGCAATTTTTAAGATGTTATCGACTAACAGAGACTTTTTAATGATTGTAATTACATATCAAATATATTTTTTTGCATAAACTATTAGTGGCTGTATATTAAACGTGTTCCTGATCGTTCTAATATTTGTACTACGTTAAATTTCATTTTATTTTCTCAAATATTATTTTTCATACGTACGAAATTATTTGAAGACAAAATCCAGTTTGGGCTTCTTACAACTATTAAGATGACCAGAAACACATTGAATATACAGACACTGATATTCTAAACAAGAAAAAATGCATTTAATATGTAAGTTTAATCGCAGAAATATTTTATTAGTCGGAAACATCGTACAATGCAGCAAACTAAGGAATGTCTCTTTAAATAAAACAAACTCTATATGATACTTGAGAGTAAAATAAATCACCTACCCGTTCTCTCTCACGGGTGGCCTGCTCGGTGAGGTGGGCCTGTCTCTGTTTTAGGTGGTCGATCCGGTCCTGGTCCACGTGCAACTTCCCCATCTCCGTCTGGTGCTCACCCTCCAATAGGGCGCGCTCCATCTCCAGCTACACAACAAATATATATATATTAGATGACTGAAACATATACTGTGTATTAGATGACTGAAATATATACTGTGTAAAAGATGACTGAAATATATACAATGTATTCAACATCTAAAACATACACTGTGTATTTGACAACTAAAACATATACTGTGTATTTGACAACTAAAACATACACTGCATTTGACAATCAAAACATACACCAAGTGTACCTATTTAACACAACTAAAACATAGTCCATGTATTACACAATTAAAACATAGTCCATGTATGACACAATTAAAACATAGTCCATGTATTACACAATTAAAACAGTCCATGTATTACACAATTAAAACATAGTCCATGTATTACACAATTAAAACATAGTCCATGTATGACACAATTAAAACAGTCCATGTATTACACAATTAAAACATAGTCCATGTATTACACAATTAAAACAGTCCATGTATGACACAACTAAAACATAGTCCATGTATTACACAATTAAAACATAGTCCATGTATGACACAATTAAAATGCAGTCCATGTATTACACAACTAAAACATAGTCCATGTATTATACAATTAAAACATAGTCCATGTATTACACAACTAAAACATAGTCCATGTATGACACAACTAAAACATAGTCCATGTATTATACAATTAAAACATAGTCCATGTATTACACAACTAAAACATAGTCCATGTATTACACAATTAAAACATAGTCCATGTATTACACAATTAAAACAGTCCATGTATGACAACTAAAACATAGTCCATGTATTACACAACTAAAACATAGTCTATGTATTACACAACTAAAACAAAGTCTATGTATGACACAACTAAAACAGTCCATGTATTACATAATTAAAACATATTCCATGTATTACATAATTAAAACATACATGTACACTGAAACGGAGTGCAGGCTTTCTGACAGAAAAAACAACAACAACAAAACAGAACAGATGATAAGTGTCCCTACTGGGTGGCTAAGGGTTTGAAATGTTTTCAAAATTGACTCTGCATTTCATGTGCTTTGACAAATATTAAACAACCATCGGTCTTAAATTATAAAAGCTACATACGTGTATAAATCCATTAATTATCAAGATTTTAGAGTATGTAATTTTACCCTCTGTACCCTGTGACTAAGAGTGTACATGTTCAACACAACGAAAACATACACTGTGTATTACACAATTAAAACATGTATTGCAAAATAATCCAAATACAATGGTAATCAGACATTACATTTAATTTAAATTAAAAGAAACAGAAAGTGTCCTGTTTACAGTGTTTTAAATATGTTACATGAAAGGAGAAAACTAAAATGTAAGTAAATTTAATTCATACCATCTTTTCATTTTCTTTTTATAAAATCCATATTAATCCCAAACCATACCCCCCAAAAATAAAAATAAATAAATAATAATAATTAAAATAAAATTTTAAATTAAAAATGGTCTTGTACTCTTTAGGACTCATCATAATGACAAATTTGGTGGGCCCTTGTAAAACCCATTGGGCCTGGCTGGTCAAGCGGTTGAAATTTCGAGCCCTGATCTTACCTCCCTGATTGCCTCGGTCTCCTGTGTCTCGATGTCCATGATCTGATGTTTCAAGTCAGATATCCGCTGTAACAACTCAGACTTGGCCTTCTTCAACTTCTCCAACTGTTGTCTAATGTCAGCCTCCTACACAGAGAAACAGACAAACTACACTATATGACCTGCCAGTAAAGTCAACTACACCACCCATAGTTGATTTCTGACAGCTGAACACCCCAGTACACCGGCACACTACATGACCTGCCAGTAAAGTCAACTACACCACCCATAGTTGATTTCTGACAGCTGAACACCCCAGTATGTACAACTGTACACTACATGACCTGCCAGTAAAGTCAACTACACCACCCATAGTTGAGTTCTGACAGCTGAACACCCCAGTACAGCGGTACACTACATGATCTGCCAGTAAAGTCAACTACACCACCCATAGTTGATTTCTGACAGCTGAACACCCCAGTACACCGGCACACTACATGACCTGCCAGTAAAGTCAACTATACCACCCATAGTTGGTTTCTGATAGCTGAACACTCCAGTATGTACAACAGTACACTACATGACCTGCCAGTAAAGTCAAATACACCACCCATAGTTGATTTCTGACAGCTGAACACCCCAGTACACCGGCACACTACATGACCTGCCAGTAAAGTCAACTATACCACCCATAGTTGGTTTCTGATAGCTGAACACTCCAGTATGTACAACAGTACACTACATGACCTGCCAGTAAAGTCAAATACACCACCATAGTTGATTTCTGAAAGCTGAACACCCCAGTATGTACAACAGTACACTACATGACCTGCCAGTAAAGTCAAATACATTACCCATAGTTGATTTCCGATAGCTGAACGCCCCAGTACAGCGGTACATTACATGACCTGCCAGTAAAGTCAAATACATTACCCATAGTTGATTTCCGATAGCTGAACACCCCAGTACAGCGGTACACTACATGACCTGCCAGTAAAGTCAGATCAAACCCACTACATTTCTCTATTAGCAGCAAAGGATCTTTTAAATGCACTTTCCCTCAGACAGGACAGCACATACCATGGCCTTTGATATACCAGTCATGGTGCACTGGTTGGAAATGGGAAAAACCCAATGAGAGAAGGGGTCCTTTAGGTGGTTCGATCCTACAGCTCAACCACCTCAGACAATTAATAGAGATAGCTACAGGGCTTCTAGAATTTTTACAAAATCCACTAGCCATGGGATCAGTGATTTAAAACAATAATTAGCCATGATTAAAAATTAACTAGCCCTACTTTACTTTAAGTTAACACAATTTTACTAATAGTAATAATCAGATGTGTCACCTAAATAAGGAGATAGAGCTTAAAAACACTAAGGTTGGGGTGAAGACAGAATATTCATACTTAAATAAAATACTTAATTGCAGCATTTGACAAAAAAATGGGAGTGGGGCTACCATAATCTATAAGCCCTGTCGGGCATGGCAATAGTAGTTATTTACTAGCCCAACATTGAATATCACTAGCCATGGGAGTGGGGCTACCATAATCTAGAAGCCCTGTCGGGCATGGCAATAGTAGTTATTTACTAGCCCAACATTGAATATCACTAGCCATGGGAGTGGGGCTACCATAATCTAGAAGCCCCGTCTGGCATGGCAATAGTAGTTATTTACTAGCCCAACATTGAATATCACTAGCCATGGGAGTGGGGCTACCATAATCTAGAAGCCCCGTCTGGCATGGCAATAGTAGTTATTGACTAGCCCAACATTGAATATCACTAGCCATGGGAGTGGGGCTACCATAATCTAGAAGCCCCGTCTGGCATGGCAATAGTAGTTATTGACTAGCCCAACATTGAATATCACTAGCCATGGGAGTGGGGCTACCATAATCTAGAAGCCCCGTCTGGCATGGCAATAGTAGTTATTGACTAGCCCAACATTGAATATCACTAGCCATGGGAGTGGGGCTACCATAATCTATAAGCCCCGTCTGGCATGGCAATAGTAGTTATTTACTAGCCCACCATTGAATATCACTAGCCATGGGAGTGGGGCTACCATAATCTAGAAGCCCTGCCGGGCATGGCAATAGTAGTTATTTACTAGCCCAACATTGAATATCACTAGCCATGGGAGTGGGGCTACCATAATGTAGAAGCCCTGTAGCTAACATAGATTATGTTTACTGTCTTAGTAGACTGCCAAACAGGTGTGGGACATATATAGCCCAGTAGTAAAAATGCCCGCCTGTTTTGTGGTCAGTTTAGGATCGATCCACGTCGGTGGACCCATTGGGCTATTTCTTGTTGCAGCCAGTGCTCCACAACTGGTATATCAAAGGCCCTGGTACGTGCTATCCTGTATAAAAATCCTTGTGAAGCGCTTCCATGATGAGCAGTTGGTTTGTGATCAATTCTCGACGATCGGCACATTTGGCTATTTCTCGTTCCAGCCAGTGCACCATGACCGGTCTATCAAAGGCTGTGGTATGTGCTACCCTGTCTGTGGGATGGCGTGTATAAAAGATACATTGCTACTAAAGGAAAAATGTAGCGGGCTTACTCTCTATGACTGTCAAAATAGCCATATGTTTGACATCCAATAGCCGATGATTAATAAATGTGCTCTAGTGGTGTCGTTAAACAAAATAACCTTTTTTTCCTTTTTTTTAAGTGTGGTCCTTAACCATATGTCATGTCTGACGCCATATAACCATAAATAAAATGTGTTGAGTGCATCATTAAATAAAATATTTCTTTTTTTTAGTGTGGTCCTTAACCATATGTCATGTCTGACGCCATATAACCATAAATAAAATGTGTTGAGTGCATCATTAAATAAAACATTTCTTTTTTTTAGTGTGGTCCTTAACCATATGTCATGTCTGACGCCATATAACCATAAATAAAATGTGTTGAGTGCGTCATTAAATAAAACATTTCTTTTTTTTTAGTGTGGTTCTTAACCATATGTCATGTCTGACGTCATATAACCATAAATAAAATGTGTTGAGTGCGTCATTAAATAAAACATTTCTTTCTTTCTCTCTTTTTTAACTGCCAAAAAATATTATAATGCATGTTGACTTGGGAATCAGTGTAATCGAATCCTATCATAACTTGTGCTCGCAGCCAAACAAACAGTTATGCATGACTTATGTTTGTGGGTTTTGATTGCTATGATCTGAACTTCAGTCTGGAGTCCTTAAGAAATGTACAGTTCACCCAACACAGGGTGATGAAGTCACATTATTTCCGTGTGGGTTTCCAGTTACGCAATGACACGAAGATAATGCAATGCACATGGGTTTTTTTTATTTCCTTTAGTTTTAGCAAAGTCATCTTATTGTTGTTATTGCGTGAATAAAGCACTGCTATCATTATCCAATCATTGGCACTGAATTCAAGTATATCATTTTTTAGAATTCCATCTGAATCACAAACATGATTTAATATAGACATCCAGCCAGTGCACTACGACTGGTACATCAAAGGCCGTGGTATGTACTACCCTGTCTGTGGGATGGTGCATATAAAAGATCCCGTGCTGCTAATCGAAAAGAGTTGCCCATGAAGTGGCGACAGCGGGTTTCCTCTCTCAATATCTGTGTGGTCCTTAACGATATGTTTGACGCCATATAACCGTAAATAAAACGTGTTGAGTGCATCATTAAATAAAACATTTCTTTCTTTCTTAATACAGACATTTTGGAATTCCATCTCAGAATCATATACTTCTGACATAAAATCTGAGATTCGCAGTACTGAATTGAGCTAAATTTGCAGCCTGGGTCATTATCTACAGAATTTAAATAGTTTCATTATCAATTTGCCAAAAAGCTAATTAAACAATTGCTGCTACTCTTGTCAGACAGCAACTAAGGATCTTTTGCAGGACTTCTACATTATGGTAGCCCCACTCCCATGGCTAGTGATATTCAATGTTGGGCTAGTAAATAACTACTATTGCCATACCAGACAGGGCTTCTAGATTATGGTAGCCCCACTCCCATGGCTAGTGATATTCAATGTTGGGCTAGTAAATAACTACTATTGTCATACCAGACAGGGCTTCTAGATTGTGGTAGCCCCACTCCCATGGCTAGTGATATTCAATGTTGGGCTAGTAAATAACTACTATTACCATGCCAGACAGGGCTTCTAGATTATGGTAGCCTCACTCCCATGGCTAGTGATATTCAATGTTGGGCTAGTAAATAACTACTATTGTCATGCCAGACAGGGCTTCTAAATTATGGTAGCCCCATGCACTCCCATGGCTAGTGATATTCAGTGTTTGGATAGTAAATAACTACTATTGTCATGCCAGACAGGGCTTCTAGATTGTGGTAGCCCCACTCCCATGGCTAGTGATATTCAATGTTGGGCTAGTAAATAACTACTGTTGTCATGCCAGACAGGGCTTCTAGATAATGGTAGCCCCACTCCCATGGCTAGTGATATTCAATGTTGGGCTAGTAAATAACTACTATTGCCATACCAGACAGGGCTTCTAGATTGTGGTAGCCCCACTCCCATGGCTAGTGATATTCAATGTTGGGCTAGTAAATAACTACTATTGCCATGCCAGACAGGGCTTCTAGATTATGGTAGCCTCACTCCCATGGCTAGTGATATTCAATGTTGGGCTAGTAAATAACTACTACTGCCATGCTAGACAGGGTTTCTAGATTATGGTAGCCCCACTCCCATGGCCAGTGATATTCAATGTTGGGCTAGTAAATAACTACTAGTGCTATGCCAGACAGGGCTTCTAGATTATGGTAGCCCCACTCCCAGGGCTAGTGATATTCAGTGTTGGGCTAGTAAATAACTACTACTGCCATGCTAGACAGGGTTTCTAGATTATGGTAGCCCCACTCCCATGGCTAGTGATATTCACTGTTGGGCTAGTAAATAACTACTATTGTCATACCAGACAGGGCTTCTAGATTATGGTAGCCCCACTCCCGTGGCTAGTGATATTCAATGTTGGGCTAGTAAATAACTACTATTGTCATACCAGACAGGGCTTCTAGATTATGGTAGCCCCACTCCCGTGGCTAGTGATATTCAATGTTGGGCTAGTAAATAACTACTATTGTCATACCAGACAGGGCTTCTAGATTATGGTAGCCCCACTCCCGTGGCTAGTGATATTCAATGTTGGGCTAGTAAATAACTACTATTGTCATACCAGACAGGGCTTCTAGATTATGGTAGCCCCACTCCCATGGCTAGTGATATTCAGTGTTTGGCTAGTAAATAACTACTATTGTCATGCCAGACAGGGCTTCTAGATTATGGTAGCCCCACTCCCATGGCTAGTGATATTCAATGTTGGGCTAGTAAATAACTACTATTGTCATGCCAGACAGGGCTTCTAAATTATGGTAGCCCCATGCACTCCCATGGCTAGTGATATTCAGTGTTTGGCTAGTAAATAACTACTATTGTCATGCCAGACAGGGCTTCTAGATTGTGGTAGCCCCACTCCCATGGCTAGTGATATTCAATGTTGGGCTAGTAAATAACTACTGTTGTCATGCCAGACAGGGCTTCTAGATAATGGTAGCCCCACTCCCATGGCTAGTGATATTCAATGTTGGGCTAGTAAATAACTACTATTGTCATGCCAGACAGGGCTTCTAGATTATGGTAGCCCCACTCCCATGGCTAGTGATATTCAGTGTTTGGCTAGTAAATAACTACTATTGCCATGCCAGACAGGGCTTCTAGATTGTGGTAGCCCCACTCCCATGGCTAGTGATATTCAATGTTGGGCTAGTAAATAACTACTATTACCATGCCAGACAGGGCTTCTAGATTATGGTAGCCCCACTCCCATGGCTAGTGATATTCAGTGTTTGGCTAGTAAACAACTACTATTGTCATGCCAGACAGGGCTTCTAGATTATGGTAGCCCCACTCCCATGGCTAGTGATATTCAGTGTTTGGCTAGTAAATAACTACTATTGTCATGCCAGACAGGGCTTCTAGATTATGGTAGCCCCACTCCCATGGCTAGTGATATTCAGTGTTTGGCTAGTAAATAACTACTATTGTCATGCCAGACAGGGCTTCTAGATTATGGTAGCCCCACTCCCATGGCTAGTGATATTCAATGTTGGGCTAGTAAATAACTACTATTGTCATGCCAGACAGGGCTTCTAAATTATGGTAGCCCCATGCACTCCCATGGCTAGTGATATTCAGTGTTTGGCTAGTAAATAACTACTATTGTCATACCAGACAGGGCTTCTAGATTATGGTAGCCCCACTCCCGTGGCTAGTGATATTCAATGTTGGGCTAGTAAATAACTACTATTGTCATACCAGACAGGGCTTCTAGATTATGGTAGCCCCACTCCCATGGCTAGTGATATTCAGTGTTTGGCTAGTAAATAACTACTATTGTCATGCCAGACAGGGCTTCTAGATTATGGTAGCCCCACTCCCATGGCTAGTGATATTCAATGTTGGGCTAGTAAATAACTACTATTGTCATGCCAGACAGGGCTTCTAAATTATGGTAGCCCCATGCACTCCCATGGCTAGTGATATTCAGTGTTTGGCTAGTAAATAACTACTATTGTCATGCCAGACAGGGCTTCTAGATTGTGGTAGCCCCACTCCCATGGCTAGTGATATTCAATGTTTAGCTAGTAAATAACTACTGTTGTCATGCCAGACAGGGCTTCTAGATAATGGTAGCCCCACTCCCATGGCTAGTGATATTCAATGTTGGGCTAGTAAATAACTACTATTGTCATGCCAGACAGGGCTTCTAGATTATGGTAGCCCCACTCCCATGGCTAGTGATATTCAGTGTTTGGCTAGTAAATAACTACTATTGCCATGCCAGACAGGGCTTCTAGATTGTGGTAGCCCCACTCCCATGGCTAGTGATATTCAATGTTGGGCTAGTAAATAACTACTATTACCATGCCAGACAGGGCTTCTAGATTATGGTAGCCCCAATCCCATGGCTAGTGATATTCAGTGTTTGGCTAGTAAACAACTACTATTGTCATGCCAGACAGGGCTTCTAGATTATGGTAGCCCCACTCCCATGGCTAGTGATATTCAGTGTTTGGCTAGTAAATAACTACTATTGTCATGCCAGACAGGGCTTCTAGATTATGGTAGCCCCACTCCCATGGCTAGTGATATTCAATGTTTGGCTAGTAAATAACTACTATTGTCATGCCAGACAGGGCTTCTAGATTATGGTAGCCCCACTCCCATGGCTAGTGATATTCAATGTTGGGCTAGTAAATAACTACTATTGTCATGCCAGACAGGGCTTCTAAATTATGGTAGCCCCATGCACTCCCATGGCTAGTGATATTCAGTGTTTGGCTAGTAAATAACTACTATTGTCATGCCAGACAGGGCTTCTAGATTGTGGTAGCCCCACTCCCATGGCTAGTGATATTCAATGTTGGGCTAGTAAATAACTACTGTTGTCATGCCAGACAGGGCTTCTAGATAATGGTAGCCCCACTCCCATGGCTAGTGATATTCAATGTTGGGCTAGTAAATAACTACTATTGCCATACCAGACAGGGCTTCTAGATTGTGGTAGCCCCACTCCCATGGCTAGTGATATTCAATGTTGGGCTAGTAAATAACTACTATTGCCATGCCAGACAGGGCTTCTAGATTATGGTAGCCTCACTCCCATGGCTAGTGATATTCAATGTTGGGCTAGTAAATAACTACTACTGCCATGCTAGACAGGGTTTCTAGATTATGGTAACCCCACTCCCATGGCCAGTGATATTCAATGTTGGGCTAGTAAATAACTACTAGTGCTATGCCAGACAGGGCTTCTAGATTATGGTAGCCCCACTCCCAGGGCTAGTGATATTCAGTGTTGGGCTAGTAAATAACTACTACTGCCATGCTAGACAGGGTTTCTAGATTATGGTAGCCCCACTCCCATGGCTAGTGATATTCAATGTTGGGCTAGTAAATAACTACTATTGTCATACCAGACAGGGCTTCTAGATTATGGTAGCCCCACTCCCGTGGCTAGTGATATTCAGTGTTGGGCTAGTAAATAATTACTATAACTAGCCCGACGGCTAATGGAGAAAAAAAACACCTTGTCAAATAGATTAAAAATGCACTAGCCCTACTTATACACTAATACAATTTTACTAAATAATAGTAATAATCAGAACCTAAAGGAGATACAGCAGGATATTCATTTTTACAAAATAAGACTTAACTGCAACATTTGATCAAAAATAATTCACTATCCGTTGGGCATGACAGTAGTAGTTATTTACTAGCCCAACACTGAATATCACTAACCATGGGAGTGGGGCTACCATGATCTAGAAGCCCTGTCTGGCATGACAATAGTAGTTATTTACTAGCCCAACATTGAATATCACTAGCCATGGGAGTGGGGCTACCCTAATCTAGAAGCCCTGTCTGGCATGACAACAGTAGTTATTTACTAGCCCAACATTGAATATCACTAGCCATGGGAGTGGGGCTACCATAATGTAGAAGCCCCGTCTGGCATGGCAATAGTAGTTATTTACTAGCCCAACATTGAATATCACTAGCCATAGGAGTGGGGCTACCATAATCTAGAAGCCCTGTCTGGCATGGCAATAGTAGTTATTTACTAGCCCAACATTGAATATCACTAGCCATGGGAGTGGGGCTACCATAATCTAGAAGCCCTGTCTGGCATGACAATAGTAGTTATTTACTAGCCCAACATTGAAAATCACTAGCCATGGGAGTGGGGCTACCACAATCTAGAAGCCCTGTCTGGCATGACAATAGTAGTTATTTACTAGCCAAACACTGAATATCACTAGCCATGGGAGTGGGACTAGCATAATCTAGAAGCCCTGTCTGGTATGACAACAGTAGTTATTTACTAGCCCAACATTTAATATCACTAGCCATGGGAGTGGGGCTACCCTAATCTAGAAGCCCTGTCTGGCATGACAACAGTAGTTATTTACTAGCCCAACATTGAATATCACTAGCCATGGGAGTGGGGCTACCATAATCTAGAAGCCCTGTCTGGCATGACAATAGTAGGTATTTACTAGCCAAACACTGAATATCACTAGCCATGGGAGTGCATGGGGCTACCATGATCTAGAAGTCCTGGACAGTGTGTGACATATTTTGACCTCTGAGAGGTATTTCAGAGCTTTATGTAATTAAAATATGTGAGAATCATGAGTCAAATAAGTGTCGCGAATGAGAGCATCATACCTTCATCCGTCTCTTGAAGAAAATGACTGGCTGGCTTTAGTAGGTAAATTTCTTTATTACATACCTATTCAATCTTACCATAGTGATAAAAAAAAAAAATGTTTTGTTTAACTACACCACTGGAGCATGTTGATTAATTAATCATCGTCTCTCGGATGTCAAACATTTGGTAATTCTGACTAGTAGTGATCAGAGAAAACCACGCCTTTGTCCAGTCGTGGTGCACTGGTTGGAATGAGAGAAAAAAAAACAATCAGCTGAATGGATCCACCGAGGTGGTTCGATCCAGCGGCACAAGCACCTCAAGTAAGCACTCAACCGACTGAGCTAAACCCCGCCCTACTATAGTGATAAAGACATTTTGAAACCATGTAATAAATGTATTTTGCATCGTACATACATGCGATCTACCGGCCTCGGTGGCGTCGTGATTAGGCCATCAGTCTACAGGCTGGTAGGTACTGGGTTCGGATCCCAGTCGAGGCATGGGATTTTTAATCCAGATACCGACTCCAAACTCTGAGTGAGCGCTCCACAAGGCTCAATGGGTAGGTGTAAACCACTTGCACCGACCAGTGATCCATAACTGGTTCAACAAATTCCATGGTTTGTGCTATCCTGCCTGTGAGAAGCACAAATAAAAGATCCCTTGCTGCCTGTCATAAAAGAGTAGCCTATGTGGCGACAGCGGGTTTCCTCTAAAAAATAGTGTCAAAATTACCATATGTTTGAAATCCAATAGCCGATGATAAGATAAAAAATCAATGTTCTCTAGTGGCGTCGTTAAATAAAACAAACTTTACTTTTTTTACATGCGATCTGGAACAGAACTTTTAAATGGGGAATTCCCTTTTTCTTTTTACTGCAGTTAGCGCCTTTTATTTACTGACGTCATATATGATTTACAAATTACGTCACATTGTATTTGAAACATTACACAAGGCTGCCGCAGAGTAAGATTCTTAACGTTAAGTAAATCCATGAAAGGAGTTTTGATCATAGATTTAACAAAGTATTGTTATGACGTTAAATTGAAAACTGTTTTTGTCAAACATAAAAGAAGGTATGTAATAAATACAGAACTTCACATACGTTGTTTTCGCTTTCTATTTATTGCACTCATTTAGTTTGCGAAAGAACATACCACTTAACCGCTACGCGTGGTCGAGTGGTATATATTATTGCGCATAATAAACTTTGGTAGTAGTAGGTAGTTACAAGTGCCTCTGTTTTAAAATTTCCACAGCAGTTTTTTGCCTTGAACTATATATATGCTTTGTTTTTCAATGGCATGGGGTTTGTTTTGCCGTGGACATTTTCTTAATTGCAGGGGTTGGTGGTATGTGCTATCCTGTCTGTGGGATGGTGCATATAAAAGATACCTTGCTACTAATGGAATAATGTAGCAGGTTTTCTCTCTAAGACTATATATGTCACAATTACCAAATGTTTGACATCCATTAGCAGATGATTAATAAATCAATGTGCTCTAGTGGTGTTGTTAAACAAAACTTATTTTTTCAAGGGAAAAACACACATATTACATCACTACTTGGGCAATTTTTTCTTTTAGCCAAAAAACAAAATTAAAATAGCTTCTTCTGAGCTGTCCACACCTGTAGTTCCCTGCACCCACCTGGCATCCTTGTCCTCTACCGCTAATAAAGCTGGTCTGACCCACGGCACTAACTAACGACCGCCGGTAGTAGGGGTGCATAGTAGGTAGTTACAAGTGCCTCTTAGCAATGCCAGAAGTAACTACTGAACACTCTCCGAAGTGGTCAGACTACACCCACAGCTAAAAAAGCTGATGGGGAATGACAGGTGTGTGGCACGAATAGACACAAGAGACAAGCATCTGTCGCGGTTGGAGAGACAAGGACTGGGATGTGGATGTGGACAGCGAAAGAAGTTGAAAGATAGGAGGAGTTGTCAGATCAGGAAGAAATGAGATGGAATTCAAAGGAGAGAAAGGAATGGATTTGGAGAGACAAGGACTGGGATGTGGAGGTGGACAGCGAAAGAAGTTGAAAGATAGGAGGAGTTGTCAGATCAGGAAGAAATGAGATGGAATTCAAAGGAGAGAAAGGAATGGAGTTGGAGAGACAAGGACTGGGATGTGGAGGTGGACAGCGAAAGAAGTTGAAAGATAGGAGGAGTTGCCAGATCGGGAAGAAATGAGATGGAATTCAAATTAGTAAAAGGAAAGGGGACAGTGGGATAATTTTTTTTTTAGTAATAATAATAATAATAAACTTGTGCAATAAATAGGAAGTGAAAACAATGTTCTGCAAGGTCTACATGTACATGGGCTGCTTCTTACAGACCTCCATTTCAGACCCCGTTAATGATAATACATCGATCAGCACATCAAAGGCATACTGTCACAGACCACTGACCTATTTAATGGTCTAACAAAGTATTACCTGAACAAAAGTAACTTGATTTGTCCCTAAATGCACTTTATTCAACCATCTTCATAACCACCATAATCCATTTATTAACGATATTTTGTAAAAATAATTGAATTATGGCAATGGTCCATAATTCAAAAACTAAAATTACCAAGAGGGTTGACATGGATTTCACTCCATCATGATTCAGTTAAGGTGATGCAATAGCTAGTTTTGGTTTCCAACAATTAATGTAATTTTTAGTTATTATCCACTTTTAGAGAAATAAGGTCCTTAAATCCGTGACAGTATGCCTTTAAAGGGTATACTACCAAATCAAATCCCATAGATGACAATAGTAACATATGTGGCTAAAACTCCTACCTGCAGCGTATCAATTGACATAAACGCCATGGATATAAATACTACCACCCCTCAAGCTGCTCATTTCTGAGAAAATGGGTAGCGTCTATGACTACCCTAGTTCTGAACAAAATGTGAGTACTTTTTTTTTCTCAGGTACCCCATACATGTTTCAAGCACAAGGCTACTTGACACAGTGGTACTAGATTAAATAAAATTGCACTTTTTTTTTACCCAGATGAAACTATTATTTTTTACAACCAACAAACTCACATTTATCACCAATCACAGGACTTGTGGTGTTCACTTCTCTACCAAAAGTTGGGTGCACCTCGAACTTTGACCCAGCCAGAAGTTATTTCGTTTAGTACTACCTATAAACAAATGACATGCATGGCTAGTTGCATCAAATGTCATGCCTAAAATATGGAAATAAATATTTAAAGCTGAACAGAACTATATATTTTGTTCTTACCTCTGTAATACGTGCAGATGCACGCTGACTTGGTGACAACGGGCCGTCCTGATTGTTCTTGGTATCCATAGCAACCTGAAATACATTATTCTGGAAGGACTCAGACCTCACACCGCCACTCTGCGGGCGATCGGTACTATCTACATGCTGTAAATGGTGATCCACTAGTCGACCCGTC
The DNA here is from genome assembly GCF_016097555.1 of Gigantopelta aegis. Taxonomy (NCBI): domain Eukaryota; kingdom Metazoa; phylum Mollusca; class Gastropoda; order Neomphalida; family Peltospiridae; genus Gigantopelta; species Gigantopelta aegis. The sequence goes on along the minus strand of NC_054710.1, from coordinate 16,868,805 downwards.
TCGATATCATCTTGATTTCCACCATTTGCCATATGATCTTGATGTCGACCATTTTCCATATCATCTTGATGTCGACTGGTTTCCATATTATCTGAAAATAGACCGGCTTCCGTCTGCTCCAGCTGTAGACTAGTTTCTGTATCACTGTTGACTGGCGTTGGTGTGTCTTCTTTACTGTGCACACTCTCTGATCGGTTGGACAGGGAATCGGAAGACGGGTCTTTCAGAGTGAGGCTGGACGACGTCGACGAATGCGAATCTTTTTCCAACTTTGCGAAATCGTCCACAGCTGACTCGTCATCGTTGACAGATATCTGAGCGTTGAGCTGCACCGTGAACGTTCCCACGCTGTGGTTCGACTCAAACGACGAGTTCATGATCTGATCTATAGAGTTCTGAGCATCAGGGGGAAGACTCGATGGTCCGTCAATGACATCGGTGGGGGTTTGCGACGTCGGCGATGATGACGACGATGATAATGATGATGACGTCTTCGCGTCTGGTCTCCGTTTGATGGTCCCCGTCTCTTCGGAACTGGCATGAGCTTCCTCCTCCGACGTAGAAGAGTTCGACTCGCACTTACGCATCTGAAAACTGAACAGTCCGTCTTTGTGTGGGTTGCTTGGCGACGATGACATCAGCGAACCGTTCGTTTTGATTTTTGACACCGAGCTGCGGTTGCGATCCTGGGAGGTGTTCTCGGCAGAGATGTCGAGGAAACCGGGGGGCTGTGCCGTCCTCACACCGAAAGTTCTCACTTCTCCTACTCTGTTCGCAGGTTTCGTTTCCGGCACTTTGAAAACAGGCGGAGTTGGCGTCTTTTTCTCGGGGGTCTTCGGTTTCTTAGCAACGACCCCCACACCCACCTGTTCCTGTTCAATCTGTTTCTCGTACTCGGCACACATTCTAAGAATATCCTCCAATCGCTGTCGTTCCTGCTTCTCCATCTCCTGGTCGCGTTTGCGTTCGGCGACGACCTCTCTGTGTTTCATCGTTAGTTCCCTCTGCGCCGCCGTCAACTCACTGACGTCAAAGTCAATTCCCTCGAAAGTGTTCCGATGACTAGAATTCTGTGAACTGGAAGCACTGATATTGTGTCTATCTGTCGGGGTCAGTTCCCCATTGGTTATCACAGCGTCTAGGTTGGTGAATGGTCCCGATACCAGCACCCCATTGACTAATCCCGGGGACGTCGGTATATGAGCAGAGGGCGATGTGAAACCAGCGTGTTGTGACGTGGATGATGTTGTCGTTCGTGCAGAGTTCACCGAAGAGTCGGAACTCACACTGAGCGTACTCACACTAGTGAGCGAACCGGAACTCCGCGTGCTCCCGGAGCTGACAACTCTCTCCTTTGACTGAAGCACGTTGGCGGAAACCCGCGTTGTCGCCGTGTCGCGTGTAAAGACTTTCTCGCCCATGTGACTGGAGACGTTCGTGACGGCGTCCAGTAGCGCTGCATCCTGGGAAAAGACTTTACTGGTCGGGCTTTTAGTGGTGGGTGAGTGTTTCGTGCGGCCGATCGTCTCGAATTTCGACACTTTCAGCAGGAAGTCATCGTTCTCAAGACTGTCGCGGTACGTCTCGTGACTTGACACAAATGACTCAGATGTCGAACTGTCGCCAGAACCACGCGTCGCGAATCCCGAAGTCACGGAACTGTCGCTGGAACGCGATGACGAAGTGGTCTCCGCCTCCGCAATCATCTTTATATAGTCAGGATTCTGTTCCAGCTCTGGAAAAACAAAATTAACATAATCTATTCAGTATTCATAATATGTATACAAAATTAACATAATATATTCAGTTTTCATACGTACATACAAAATTAACATATTATATTCAGTATTCATAATAAGTATACAAAATTAACATAATATATTCAGTATTCATAATATGTATACAAAATTAACATATTATATTCAGTATTCATACTATGAATATAAAAAGTAACATAGTAAATTCAGTATTTGTATTACAAATACACAATTAACATAATAAATTCAATATACATGTATTTAAATTTACCATGTACATACTATGTACACAAAATTTAACATAACATATTAAATATTTATACTACGTACATGTATGAATACAAAATTAACATAATGATTGTATTATGTATAATATACTACAAAATAAAATTAACATAATTAATTCAGTATTAATATTAAGTATACAAAAATTAACATAATAAATACAGTATAGAGGTTGTTTTCATACTGTGTTTAATTGGTGTAGTTTAAATAATGGTGTAACAAAAACCTTCTTAGCTAACTGCAGCTTAATAATTGATATCGTGTTTAATTGGCGCCGTTTAAATAACAAGTGTAACAAAAACCTGCTTAGCTAACTGCAGCTTAATAATTGATATCGTGTTTAATTGGCACCGTTTAAATAACAAGTGTAACAAAAACCTGCTTAGCTAACTGTGACTTAATAATGAACAAAATATTCACTGGTTTATATCATATATCGTAAATCAACATTTCATTTATTCCTATTTCCATGCTTATATCCAGTTAAGGTTCAAGCACACTGTTCTGGGTACACACACCTCAGCTATCTGGACTGTCTGTCCAGTAGGTTAGTCGTTAGTTGAGAGAAGTACAGTTTAACTTCTCTAAATCGGACACCCTCAGGACCAAATAAAACGTCCGGTTTTAAGAGGTATCCAGTTTAGAGAGGTTCTCTTATGTACAGATATTTAAAAAGGGGCCACAAAAAACATCTGGTTTTAATGGAATTCCAATTTTAAACTCGCTCTGGGAGTGATCCAGTACTGTGAAGTGAACCCAGTAACAACGGCACCTCCGAGGCCGGTATATATCAACAGATATGATCATTATATTATGATAATAAATTTGCTGACTCAGCAATGTGCTGTGCAATTGTTAAGTGAACCGAGTAACTAAACTCCTAAAGTTTGATGGCTTAACCACTATACCTCCGAGGCTGGCATAAATTAACAGATATTAGGATAATTATGATAATGAATTCACTGACTCAACAATGTGCTGTGGAAATGTTTTATTTAACAATGCACTCAACACATTTTTTGTACCGGCCTCAATGGCATCGTGGTTAGGCCATCGGTCAACAGGCTGGTAGGTACTGGGTTCGGATCCCAGTCGAGGCATGGGATTTTTAATCCAGATACCGACTCCAAACCCTGAGTGAGTGCTCCGCAAGGCTCAATGGGTAGGTGTAAACCACTTGCACCGACCAGTGATCCATAACTGGTTCAATAAAGGCCATGGTTTGTGCTATCCTGCCTGTGGGAAGCACAAATAAAAGATCCCTTGCTGCTAATCGGAAAGAGTAGCCCATGAAGTGGCGACAGCGGGTTTCCTCTCAAAATCTGTGTGGTCCTTAACCATATGTCTGACGCCATATAACCGTAAATAAAATGTGTTGAGTGCGTCGTTTAATAAAAAAATTCTTTTTCTTCTTTCTTTCGGACATATGGTTAAGGACCACACATATATTGAGAGAGGAAACCTGCTGTCGCCACTTCATGGGCTACTGTTTTTCGATTAGCAGCAAGGGATCTTTTATATGCATCATCCCACTGACAGGATAACACATACCACAGCCTTTGATATACCAGTCATGGTGCACTGGCTGGAGTGAGAAATAGCCCAATGGGTCCACTGACAGGGATCAATCCCAGACCGATTGCGCATCGAGCGGGTGCTTTTCCACTTGGTTACGTATGATAATGAATTCACTGACTCAACAATGTGCCGTGGAGTTGTTACACAACCTTCTCTGGCTGTGCGTGGTGCACACAGCTACACTGCATGTAAATGAGTCTAGTGATTGCATCAACTCATCAACTCACCGGTTATTTATTTATTATCCATGAATCAGACAGTGTATCATACCAGAATAAACAGAACTGTATGATGGGCAATTAGCTCACCGGCAGGAATCGGTGGATCAAAATAACACCTGCAGTTAAAGGGATATTCCTGAGTTTGCTGCATTATTTTTGTAAGATGGTTCTGACTAATAAAATATTTCTACGATTAAACTTACATGATAAATATATTTCCTTGTTTAGAATATCAGTGTCTGTATATTCAGTGTGTTTCTGGTCGTCTTAACATTTGTAACAAGCCCAAACTGGATTTTGTCTTCAAATAATTTCATATGTATGAATTTTTTTTTTTTTTTAGGAAATAAATGAAATTTAACCTAGTACAAATATTAGGATGATCAGAAACACGTTTAATGTACAGCCACTAATATTTTATGCGGAAAAATATATCTGATATGTAATTACAGTCGTTAAAAAGTCTCTGTTAGTTGATAACATCTTAAAAAATTGCAGCAAACTCAGGAATGTCCCTTTAATGTGCGTTAGAAACCACTGGATTAAAGCTTATTTTGTTTAACAACACCACTAGAGTACATTCATTAATTAAGGATTGGCTACTGTGGATATCAAACATTTGGTAATTCTGACACGTAGTCATCAGAGGAAACCCGCTACATTTATTCCTAATGCAGCAAGAGATCATTTATATGCACTAGTCTATGAGATAAAAATTGGCAGGAAAAATATCTCAACCACCATACTATATACCGACAAAAAAAACCAACAACGTTATCATATCATAGATGTGTGGTATTTCATAGTATCTGGAGACATCCACTGCAGGAAAATACAGGAACTAGTCTATGAGATAAAAATTGGCTAGAAAAATGTCCCAACCACCATACTATATATACAAAAAACCAGCAACTTTACATTATAGACCTGTGATATTTCAAAAGTTCTGGAGAAGTCCACTGTAGGAAATACAGGAACTAGTCTATCACATAAAAATTGGCCAGAAAAATGTCCCAATCACCATTTTCATTTCAACTTATTTTCGTGCTTATATCCAATTAAGGTTCAAGTACGCTGTCCTGGGCACACACCTCAGCTAACTGGGCTGTCTGTCCAGGACAGTGGGTTAGTTGTCAGTTGGTTAGTGAGAGAGAAGAGGGTGTAGTGGGAGTGGGAACTATTTTCGCGTGCCCCTATCCAAAACGGTTCAGGCACGTCCACCATGGATCCGCGTTCTGACATCGTGTAGTGGGCTTACACCTACCCACTGAGCCCTTAAAAACTTGCTCTGGGTGGGAACCGGTACAGGGCTGCAAACCCTGTACCTACCAGCCTGTAGTCTGATGGCTTAACCACTGCACCACCAAGGCCATACTATATACAGAAAAAAATAGCAACCTTACCACATAACAGACCGGTGATATTTCATAATTTCTGGAGAAAGTCCATTTAGTCCATTGCAGAGGAAACAACTAGTCTATCAGATAAAAACTGGACAGAAAAATTTCAAACCATTAGCTAGAAAAAACACTCTACACCTTTACCACAAGACATTTAATGTGTAAAAGCATCAACAGGCACTTTGTTAAAAACAAGTGGGAGACTTCCCAAAATGTGGGCGATGTTGAAAAGAAACAAGCGCTGGGCTACCTGCAGCCCGTCCACATACCAAACTGACATCCCTCTCATGGAAAACACTATCAGCAGGGTCAGGGTTGAGATAGTAAAGGTCAGACCAGGACAGGCCTAAGTAGGTGCTGACCAGTGTTTTTCTTTATGAGGGAGATTAACTGTCCAGACCAAACAAACATCACCAACAACAGGAAGGCTATCTTTGTGCTGCCGTCTCATCTTTTCTCATTTATCTCTGACACTCAACGGAGCTTGTCAAAACACACAAGTATCTACCTTAATAGTGGACTGCCACACTAGAGAAGAAACACATAAACTTTTCTCATTTATCTCTGACACTCAACGGAGCTTGTCTAAACACACAAGTATCTACCGTAACAGTGGACTGCCACACTAGAGAAGAAACACATAAACGTTTCTCATCTACCTCTGACACTGTATGATTGAAGCTTGTCAAAACACACAAGCATCTACCGTAACAGTGGACTGCCACACTAGTGAAGAAACGCACAACCTTTCTCATCTATGTTAAACATGTAAACGTTTCTATCTATTTTTGACCCTCTGTGGCTTCCAGTTAACTCACCAAGTTGAGATGAGGGAACACCCAATCATAGAGCAGGTCCACTAAGGGGATTTGATCCTTTGACCCAAGCACCTCAGGCAAGCTCCCTATCAACTAAGCTAAATTCCATGGTGACTGGATTCACTTACCTCCAAGTAGCATTCTGATTCACTCAGCTCCATATAGCATTCTGATTCACTCAGCTCCATATAGCATTCTGATTTACTCAGCTCCATATAGCATTCTGATTTACTCAGCTCCATATAGCATTCTGATTTACTCATCTCCATATAGCATTCTGATTTACTCAGCTCCATAT
>NC_054710.1:16769948-16857448 GCF_016097555.1 Gigantopelta aegis | reverse complement strand
TCATCGGCTATTGGACGTCAAACATATGGTCATTCTGACACTGTTTTAGAGGAAACCCGCTGTCGCCACATAGGCTACTCTTCTTTACGACAGGCAGCAAGGGATCTTTTATTTGCGCTTCCCACAGGCAGGATAGCACAAACCATGGCCTTTGTTGAACCAGTTATGGATCACTGGTCGGTGCAAGTGGTTTACACCTACCCATTGAGCCTTGCGGAGCACTCACTCAGGGTTTGGAGTCGGTATCTGGATTAAAAATCCCATGCCTCGACTGGGATCCGAACCCAGTACCTACCAGCCTGTAGACCGATGGCCTGCCACGACGCCACCAAGGCCGGTCCCACCCAGAGTGAGTTATAATGATCACTACATGCTCTTCTTTCTCACTAACCACTGACCACTAACAACTAACTCACTGTCTTGGACAGACAGCCCAGATAGCTCAGGTGTGTGTGCCCAGGACAACGTGCTTGAACCTTAATTGGATATAAGCACGAAAATAAAATTGAAATGAGAAAATGAATTCAGTTCATATTTAGCCTGAATAAGCTGAATGAAAGAACAAACCGTGTTTATTTATGTGGACAGACAGCCCAGATAGCCGAGGGGTGTGTGTGTGTGTGTATATGTGTGTATGTGCCCAGGACAGCGTGCTTGAACTTTACTTGGATATAAGCACGAAAATAAAATTGAAATGAAAAAAATGAATTCAGTTCATATTTAACCTGATAAAGCTGAATGAAAGAACAAACCGTGTTTATTTACTAGAGTTTGCTTTGTTTAACGACAGCACTAGAGCACATTGATTTATTATGTCACACATATGGTTATTTTGACAGTCATAGAGAGGAAACCCGCTACATTTTTCCATTAGCAGCAAGGGATCTTTTATATGCACCGTCCCACAGGCAGGATAGGACACACCACGGCCTTTGATAAACCAGTTGTGGTGCACTGGCTAGAACGAGAAATAGCCCAATGGGCCCACCGACTGGGATCGATCTCAGACCGACCACGCATCGAGCGAGCGCTTTACCACTGGGCTATATCCCGCCACTCTTCACTAGAGAATAAATAGACTGGTGTTCAAGTGGACACACAAACATATTGTGATGTTTTCACTAAGTCGTTACCACTGTTTAATGAAGTGACCCTCGACTGGATCGACTGGATCCTTTCAAAGTTAGTGATAATTTCCTGCCTTTCTGATACAGCAGGAACATTACTTTGAAGTCTGCGGCCATTGTAAGGCATTTCCAACTAACAGCGCCGTTTTAGTGACTACATTTATATAAACAACAACAAAAGGAAAAGCAATAATAGACAGTCAAATGGAAAAAAAAAGATGAAGTTTGTTTAGTTTAATGACACCACTAGAGCATATTGATTTATTAATCATCGGCTATTAGAAAGGAAATGTTTTATTTAACGACGTACTCAGCACATTTTATTTACGTTTATTTAGCATCGGACATATAATTAAGGACCACACAGATATTGAGGGAGGAAACCCGCTGTTGCCACTTCATAGGCTACTCTTTTTGATTATCAGCAAGAGATCTTTTATATGCACCATCCCACAGACAGGACAACACATACCACGGCCTATGATATACCAGTCGTGGTGCACTGGCTGGAGCGAGAAATAGCCCAATTAATGGGCCAACCGACGCGACTATTAGATGTCAAACATTTGGTAATTTTTTCAAATAGTCTTAGAAAGAAAACCTGCTACATCTTTCTATTAGTAGCAAGGGATATTTCATATGTACCATCCCACAGACAGGATAACACAAACCACGGCCTGTGATATACCAGTTGACTGGAATGAGAAATAGTCCACCAACAAGGATCGATCCCAGACAACCCGCGCATGAGGCGAGCGCTTTACTACTGGACTACATCCCGGCCCCAGTCAAACGGACGTAAAATGTTCATCAACTTAAGATAAATTAAAGAAAAAGTTTCTGGTCCATTTTAAAGGGACATTCCTGAGTTTGCTGCACTGTAAGATGTTTCCGACTAATAAAATATTTCTACGATTAAACTTACATATTTTATTTATATTTTCTTGTTTAGAATATCACTGTCTTTATATTCAATGTGTTTCTGGTCGTCTTAATATTTGTAAGAAGCCCAAACTGGATTTTGTCTTCAAATAATTTCGTACGTACGAAAAAAATCTTTTTTAGGAAATAAAATGAAATTTAAGCTAGTACAAATATTAGAACAATCAGAAACATGTTTAATATACAGCCACTAATATTTTATGCAGAAAAATATATTTGATATGTAATTACAGTCGTCAAAATGTCTCTGTTAGTCGATAACATCTTAAAAATTGCAGCAAACTCAGCAATGTCCCTTTAATTCCTAATATTTCTGTACCTGAAAACATATTGGGAGGTTTATCCAGGTTGGAAATTGCAAAGTATGTTTGTTTTGTTTAACGACACCACTAGAGCACACTGATTAATTAATCATCAGCTACTGGATGTCAAACATTTGGTAATTCTGACTCGTAGATATCAGAGGAAATCCACTACGTTTCCTACACACAGGATACAGCACACATATCACAGTCTTTGATGTTGTACAGCAGTTTTGGTGTACTGGCTGGAACGAGAAATCTAGTTCAGCCCAGTGGGCCCACCGAAGTGGATCAATCCAAGACTGACTGTGCATCAAGCGAGTGCTTTACTACTGGACTATGTCCCTCCATTTGTTAACATTCTTTCTGTTAACAACTTCACCCAAGCTTACAGGTAACCCTATATGTGCTTAACTGTACAGCAAAGACAGGGACCCAGAAAAAGTCATTCAATTATTAACAACTTTAACAGATACAAAAGAAGGAGAGGAAAGACATTTGTGGTTTACACAATATTTATTACCCATATGGGCTCAAATATACGGGGTAATATTTTTCCGATCTCTGCACAGTGTGCAGATTGCTTCTACAGTCACTGATTGGCTGGCTTTAAAAAGACAAGATTTGATTGGCAATTACATACTGCCGGGACTACTTTTTGTTCATTCATGATTCCATTCATCGGTCAAACTATTACTACGAACTTCAAATATTTTTTTATGATACGAACATTTACGGAATTAAAAATCAAAATATATGTACAAATGTTTAAAAATGTTTTTATTTTATTATTTTGACTGGGGTTTTTTGGAACTATTCTTTGGTGGATACTGTTGGGTGTGCACCGGTAACGGCGCGTATGAATATATTGTTATTGCTGGTAGAGCTTGTTAGTTGTTACAGCAGTGAGAACGTAAATATACTTTTAAAATCGTTAAAGATTGACAATGGGTAATAAAGAGAATAACCAACTCACTACGAGGAATTACGGATTATCTGTCCCTCGTGAATTAATGCTGTAAAACAACATTAATTCACTCGGGACAGATAATCCGTAATTCCTCGTAGCTCGTTAGTTATTCTCTAATTAATCCACACCTTTGATGTCCAACTATTGTTCTAACTGTAGGTTGTTGTTTAAGACTTATATTACAGATGTGAACAAATGAAATGTTTTTTTTATTATTTAACGACGCACTCAACTTATTTTATTTACGGTTATATGGCGTCAGACATATGGTTAAGAACCATACAGGACCATATTGAGAGAGGAAACCCACTGTTGCAACTTCATGGGCTACTCTTTTCGATTAGCAGCAAGGGATCTTTTATATATACCATCCCATAGACAGGATAGCACATACCACAGCCTTTTGATATACCAGTCGTGGTGCAGTGTTTCTGCCAGAAATACATTTTTGGGTATGGCGGTATGAAATTGAATGCAACCTCCCCAAGAAAGAAAATGGGTTAGGTTTAGGAGCTAGTATTAAGAAAATCATACATTAATGATAAAGGGTCATTAATTTAGTCAAAACGTTAACTTAAAAAATAAACTCTGCAGAAAAATTCGGGTACGGTGCCATACCCGTTTTACCCGTTTGACCGAACATGTACAATGCAAACAATTACAGTGTCATGGCCCAGGAGACTGCATGTCGACATCATCAAATGAACATGTGATTCAGGTCATGTAATCCTGTCATTAGTGACAGTCATGTATTCTGATGGAATACAACACACACTGTTGAATATTAAATCGGAAATCATAAATTACCATTCTTATTATATAACATTTAGTGAAATATCTTAAAATATCAGTGAAATAAAAGTGTTATCAATCACTCAGTGATGGTAACAAATTTTAAAGTGAAAATTTCACTATTTCACTCTAAAATGTGTTATCGTCACTATAGAAAACGTTATCTTCACTGTAAGAAAGCTGGAAATATTTTGCTGCTGGCATTTTAAAAATAAAGATAAATTGTCAAAAGTTATATAATAAATAGAAAATTTAATGTTTTTGTCAAATATGATTTATATCTCATCTTGTGAAGCTTGCAATCATATCTCACGAGTCGCTTGCAATCATATCTCACGAGTCGCTTGCAATCATATCTCACAAGTCGCTTGCAATCATATCACACGAGTCGCTTGCAATCATATCTCACGAGTCGCTTGCAATCATATCTCACGAGTCGCTTGCAATCATATCTCACGAGTCGCTTGCAATCATATCTCACGAGTCGCTTGCAATCATATCTCACGAGTCGCTTGCAATCATATCTCACGAGTCGCTTGCAATCATATCTCACGAGTCACTTGCAATCATATCTCACGAGTCGCTTGCAATCATATCTCATGAGTCGCAATTGAGTGACAAGTGAGATATGATTGCAAACTTCACTCGATAAGATATAAATCATATTTGACAAAAAACGTGAAATATCCTCTATATATTTATTTATCATGTTTATCACACTTAATGCCAACCATCCACTGTTGATAATTTTCCTACGGAATCATTCAGGTTAGGTGCAAAAGGATCATGTTGTTTTGGGTTATTAGTTTTGTAAACATTCTTTGCCATTTTAACCAATTATTTCATTAGGAAAAAACATAAAATGGTTGTTAATTGTGCACAGATGTTGAAATATATAATGAATAATGAATTAAGTTGAAGAATGCACTCGAAAGTGTGAATTCATTAAAACTATTGAACTAGCTCCTGAATTATGTTTTAAGAATCTGCATTTCCTTGAACATTCTCCAACACGTATTGTATCTCACACACAAATATACTCACTCACTCACTCACTCACTCACTCACTCACTCACTCACTCACTCACACACACACACACACACACACACACAAACACACACTAACACACATACTAATACATACACACACTAACACACACACACATACTAATACATACACACACTAACACACACACACATGCATGCACGCACCCACACACACACACACACACACACACACACACACACACAAACACACTAACACACATACTAATACATACACACACTAACACATGCATGCACGCACCCACACACACACACGCATGCACGCACCCGCACTCACACAAACACACACGTGCATACTCACACACACATACACACACACACTCACTCACATACATGCACACATTCACACACACACGCATACATACACACATAAACAGACACACACAAACATACACACTAACACACACACACACAGACACACACACACTAATACACACGTACTAACACATACACACTAACACACACACACACACAAACATACACACTAACACATACACACTAACACACACAAACATACACACTAACACATACACACTAACACATACACACTAACACATACACACTAACACACACATACATATACTAACACATACATATACACTCACATACATACACACTAACACACTCTCACACTCTTAACACACTGACACAGAATCTATGTGAAGACATCTTCCTACATTTAACTAATGGATACACACTATTACATTTATAACAGACCTGCTTACACATGTTTAAACAGGAAGACCAGAACAAAAGAGAGAGGGTGTCAGGAAGAACGAGAAGGGTGTGAACATTTTTAACCTCTAACCACAGTTAACAAACTGACATGTAACAACATAGGGTCTCAAACACAGTCATTAAAAAAACCGTAACAACTTAAGACAGATAACTGTATGAGGACTAAGACAGACATTTTTAACTTCTAAGAACTTAAACATGATAAACAATAAGACTTGCAACAGGTAAGTACAACACATGCATAAACTGTCCAACTGTGACTAAAAAATGCCAAGAAAAACTTACACAAATCAAAGTTTTGCCATGTGTGACGGATCGAGAAGAAACATTCCTTCACAGATGGGTAAATAATGTGACAGTGGTTTGTTTCAGTCACAGCTGAGCGAGGAGGACCATAAGCGACGACGGCTATGTACGTACAGTATATACGCCGTCCAGTCGACTGGTACCGTGTGGCCGTGCTCCACTGACCTACAACCAGTCTAGTGCTCCTCGTAACAGGTAAATGTCAACAAGATGGGCAGGTAAAAACCGTCTCCGTCTCACAGTGTGTGTGTTTAAGTGTGTAAGTCTCTCATCTCACAGTGTGTGCTTAAGCCTCAAGTATCCACGTCCACCCAAACCGAATGTCACACCTCGCAAAACAGGTCACGCATTGGCGAACAGTACGGTCACGCTTCACCTGCCCGCTCACCTCACACCTGAGTTAACGAGCAGCCAGACCAGGCTGCCCGGGTGGCCCGATTGGTGGGGGGCGAGGTGTGTGTGTGTGTGTGGGGGGGGGGGGGGGGGGAGTAGACAGGTGTGATGATACAAGTGATTATCTCGTCATTATCCGTGAGTAAACGTGCATACCGTCACAGCGGGACAATGCCGTGACAATGCCAATTCACGGGGCTACTGTCACCTGTTGAATGATGGGCGCTGATTTCAATGAAACCATTCCTCGCTTCATAAAATGTTTTGACAGTTTCATTTAGTTCGATGGTGTGTATTGTATGTGTAACGAGGTGTTGGGAGGAATGTATGAGGGTGAGGTTTAATTGGGGTGTATGTTAGGTAAGGAGGGATGGGGAGGAATGTAAGAGGGTGAGGTTTAATTGGGGTGTATGTTAGGTGTGTAAGGAGGGGTTGGGAGTAATGTAAGGGGGTGAGGTTTAATTAGGGTGTATGTTAGGTGTGTAAGGAGGGATGAGGAAGCATGTAGGGGGGGGGGGGTGAGGTTTAATTGGACTGTATATTATATGTGCATACAGGCATTGGATTTGGAAATTTTGCAGATTTTGTTTTAGGATTTTGCCAGCATGGGGGTAGCGAGAGGGAGGAATGGGGGAAAAGAGAGGGATGAATGGGGGTAGCAAAAGGGAGGAATGGGGGTAGCGAGAGGCAGCAATGGGGGTAGCGAGAGGGAGCAACTGGGGGTAGTGAGAGGGAGGAATTGGGGTAGCAAGAGGAAGGAATGGGGTAGTGATAGGAAGGAATGGGGGTAACGAGAGAGAGGAATGGGGGTAGTAAAATGGAGGAATGGGATAGCGAGAGGGAGGAATGGGGGTAGCGAGAGGGAGGAATGGGGTAACGAGAGGGAGGAATGGTGGTAGTAAAAGGGAGGAATGGGGGTAGTGAGAGGGAGGAATGGGGGTAGTAATAGGGAGGAATAGGGGTAGTGAGAGGGAGGATTTGGGATAGTGGCAGGGAGCAATGGGGGTAGCGAGAGAGGAATGGCAGTAGTAAAGGGGAGGAATGGGGTAGAGAGAGTGAGGAATGGGGGTAGAGAGAGGGAGGAATGGAAAGGGTGGGGCCGTGATTTTTGGGGAAGGAATTTAAGGGGGTGTAATTTCAATTGGGTGTATATTATGTCTATGTAAGATGGGGATGGTTATGAATGTAAGGGTGTGTGGTTTAACTGATGCATGAGGGATGAGACAAAACATAATAGGGTGATGTTTGGGTAAGGGCAGTATGAGTGAAGGAATGCATGAGGGTAGGTTCAAGTGGTTTTACGCGTAATGCGGAGAACCTACAAACATATTTTTGTCGAACAAATTTGTGTTCCTTCAGCAGTAAAATTATGGAATAATCTGTTGTCTGATATTAGAAATTCTTCTTCACTAAAAGTGTTTAAAATACAAATGAACAAACACGACCCTACTGTTCCATCTTATTTCTATGAAGGTGATAGATGGCAACAGATTCTACATAGCCGACTCCGTTTGGGTACCAGTGATTTGAATGGTCACAAATTTGTACGACATGTGACAGATACCCATTCATTGTGGGCATCCAGTAGAAGATGCAAAACATTTTTTTGTGTTTTTGCCCAATATATGCTGCAGCTCGCAATACCCATTTACTGAACTATTATAATCTCAAGTGTCATACTTTGCTATTTGGAGATTCAAATTTAAGTGTCCAAAATAAAATATCTCTATATTTAAATCTGTCAGAATTTTCTTATTAATAGTAAGCGTTTCGAGATCAGTTAACCATTTAACCATTCTAACTGTTTGCTATTTATTCTTTGTTTCATCTACACCTTCCTCTCTTCTATTCCCCCAACTATCCGTGTTATCTTTATTGTAATATTGATCTAGGCATCTTGATGTATAACATGCATATTTGTTAAATGTAGGGAGTGGCCTTAATATAGGCACTTGCCTGTTGGCCAATCCCAAATTTGATCTGCAAATAAATATCGTTTAAACCAAGTGGCTTAAATCATGTGGGGTGTAATATGTGGAGGAGGAATGTACAAGGGTGGGGTGGGGGTGGGGGTGGTGGTGGCGGGGGGTTAATTAGAGTGTGCATTATGTGTGCGTTAGAAGGGGTGGGTACGACTCTATACATGTATTTACATGTATTATCCACACAGTTCAAGATATTCAAGGATATATATAACCAGTATAACACACGTGTGTGATAATGATTTCACGTGCACAACGAATGACGTCATTTTGGGAAGCGACGTCATAACTTAATGTGGCTGATCGAGTGGCTACAAGTGATGTACAGTGAAAGAGAATGGATCCACTGATGGGGATCGATCCTAGACCGGCTGCACATCAAGCGAGTACTTCACCTCGGGGGTGGGACGAAATCCATATTGTGTATGAAGCCAAAAGGATCATCATACTAGAATGTCCAGTCACTGACCCAGTGGCTACAGTGAAAGAGAACAGAACCACTGACGGGGATCGATCCTAGACTGACTGCGCATCAAGCAAGCATTTTACCACTAGGCTACATCCCTCCCCTTGTTGTGTATGAAGCCAAATGCATCACACTAGAATGTCCAGTCATTGACCCAGTGGCTACAAGTGATGTACAGTGAAAGAGAATGGATCCGCTGATGGGGGTCGATCCTAGGCCGACCACACATCAAGCGAGCACTTTACCACTGGGCTACATCCTGCACTCTTATTGTGTATGAAAAAAAAAAAAGGAATGTTTTATTTAACAACGCACTCAACACATTTTATTTACGGTTATATGGCATCAGACATATGGTTAAGGACCACACAGATTTTGAGAGGAAACCTGCTGTTGCCACTTGATGGGCTATTCTTTTCGATTAGCAGCAAGGGATCTTTTATTTGCGCTTCCCACAGGCAGGACAGCACAAACCATGGCCTTTGTTGAACCAGTTATGGATCACTGGTCGGTGCAAGTGGTTTACACCTACCCATTGAGCCTTGCAGAGCACTCACTCAGGGTTTGGAGTCGGTATCTGGATTAAAAATCCCATGCCTTGACTGGGATCCGAACCCAGTACTTGCCAGCCTGTAGACCGATGGCCTGCCAAGACGCCACCGAGGCCGGTCTCTTATTGTGTATGAAGCCAAAAGGATCACACTAGAATGTCCTGTCACTGACTGAGTGCTACAAGTGATGTACAGTGAAAGATAATGGGTGACAGAAAGCCAGGTATCTGAGCTAGGTCAGGGTGACACAGTCTCTCCATGGGAGGCTAGCTGGCTGAAAGTAATTACTGTTAACAATCATCTCTGAACGCCAGACTTCTGTAATGAGTTCATAGGCCTCGGAACCTGCGTCAGTGGAGCAGTGGTTAGGCCATCGGACTACAGGCTGGTAGGGACAGGGTTCGCAGCCCAGTACCGGCTCCAACCCAGAGCGAGTTCTTAAGGGCTCAATGGGTAGGTGTAAGGCCACTACACCCTCTTCTCTCTCACTAACAAAAAAAAGGAAGAAAGAAATGTTTTATTTAACGATGCACTCAACACATTTTATTTAGGGTTATATGGCGTCGGACATATGCTTAAGGACCACACAAATACTGAGAAAGGAAACCCACTGTCGCTACTTCATGGACTACTCTTTTTGATTAGCAGCAAGGGATCTTTTATATGCACTTTCCCACAGACAGGACAGCACATACCAGGGCCTTTGATATACCAGTCGTGTACAGTTCTTAAAGTCGCAACGCTAGTTTAAACCCGTGAAAATGGACACTACATGTAAGTTTGGTTAAAATGACTTCTGTGGCTGGAACGAGAAACAGCCCAATGGGTCCACCGATGGGGGATCGATCCTAAACCAACTGCGCATCAGGCGAGCACTTCACCACTGGGCTATGACTCGCCACAACATGTGCATCATACATGTAGTTTGCTCTAGTGGTGTCATTAAACAAAACAAAAATGTACTAGATACTGCCTATATCATTACATGTATTACATGTGTTGACATGTGCGGTACATGTATAAATAAATTGTTGTGCAGTGCTCACTTGTTGTGTGGTCGGTCTGGGATCGATCCCCATCAGTGGGCCCAATGGGTCTATTTCTCGTTTCAGCCAGTGCACCACGACTGGTATATTAAAGGCCATGGTATGTGCTATCCTGTCTGTGGGATGGTGCATATAAAAGATCCCTTGCTACTAATGGAAAAAATGTAGCGGGTTTCCTTTCTAAGACTATGTCAAAATGACCATGTTTGACATCCAATAGCCGGTGATTAATAATCAATGTGCTCTAGTGGTGTCGTTAAAGAAAACAAACTTTATACATGTTAGTTATTTATACATGTAATAGATATATGCTGCCTATATGATTATGATAAGTATTACATGTGTTTACATGTGCAGCACATGTATAAAAATAACCTTGCTGTGCAGCAGTTCACTCCTAACTTCTGCAAATTTCATCATCTGATAAGACAGGACTTAGCCTAGTGGTAAAGCGCTCGCTTGATGTGCGGTCAGTCTGGGATCGATCTCCATCAGTGGGCCCATTGAGCTATTTCTCATTTCAGCCAGTGCACCACGACTGGTATATCAAAGGCCGTGGTATGTACTACCCTGTCTGTGGGATGGTGCATATAAAAGATCCCTTGCTACTAATGGAAAAATGTAGCGGGTTTCCTCTCTAATTAAGACTATTAATAATCAATGTGCTCTAGGGTGGGACGATTAGGCTATTTCTCGTGCCAGCCAGTGCACCACAACTGGTATATCAAAGGCTGTGGTATGTGCTATCCTGTCTGTGGGATGGTATATATATATATAAAAGATCCCTTGCTGCTAACCGAAAAAGAGTAGCCCATGAAGTGGCAACAGTAGGTTTCCTCTCTCAATATCTGTGTGGTCCTTAACCATGTGTCTGATGCCATATAACTGTAAATAAAATGTGTTGAGTGTTGTTAAATAAATCACTTCCTTCCTTCCTTCCTTCCTTCCTTCCTTCCTAGTGGTGTCATTAAACAAAATAAACAAGTTGTGTCGTTAAAGAAAACAAACTTTATACATGTAGTTATTTATACATGTAATAGATATATACTGCCTATATGATAAGTATTACATGTGTTGACATGTGCAGCACATGTATAAATAACCATGTGAAGCATTTCATCTCTGCAGACTTCATCATCTGATAGGATAATGTCAGGAGGCTGGGTCACCTCTCATCCCTACAACAGTAGGCTCATTTACACATGCACTGTGCATAGCTGGTGCTCAGCTAAAAATAGTCTGTACATGTATACAGATAGATGCAAGTCAGGTTACTGGAAGGTATATCACAAGACAAGACAAGACAAATGGCTCACATATATTTGCAGCTGTAACCTTCTCCTCTCAGTGCATCAGGATTAGTTTTAAAAATGAAACAAAAATGTAAAATACTTGTAGGTTTGGGTGAAAATATTTAATTGTTATTATAAAAAAAACAAAAACAAAAAACAATTCTTATAAAAAACTTAATTTTATCAACATGGCTTTTTTTTTTGGGGGGGGGAGGGGGGTGTTGTTAGTTTTGGGTTGTTTTGGTGTTGTTTGGTGTGGGTTTTTTTATGAGGTTTTTTTTTTTTTTTTTTTTTTTTTTGGGGGGGGGGGTGTGCATTTGTTATGTGTGTGATTGGGGTCTGGAAGGGTGGGGAGTTGGGGTGGGTGGGTATTTTTAGGCACCATACAATGATAACCAAAAAATAGCACACAAACAAATAAAACTTTGTGTTAAAATAATTTCATACATGTACGTGAACAATAATATTTTATGAGGAAGTTTATTACTTTACGAAAATCCACGAAATTCTGCAGCATGCATAAAACTAAACCAGCAGAGCCCATGGTATATCACTAACGACAGCAAGCAACCCAGAGAGAGAGAGAGAGCTCCGCTAAATGCCATCTGTTTCTTGAACCAACAATTCAGACCATGTTAGGGTAATTAATATAGCAAATACCAGCCTTAATTATAAAGCCGAAACAAATTATCACAGTCGATGGTGCATGAGGTATTAAGCAATCTCAGTAATGCAGTGCTCCCTCTCATGAGGTGGGATTAACAGAAAACACGAGCACAGCAGTCGGAGAATGTGGGGGTGAGAAAGGAAAAGAATATCTGCTTAATGAAGAAGTCTGTTTTGTTTAACAACACCATTAGAGCACATTGATTAATTAATCATCGGCTATTGGATGTCAAACATTTGGTAATTCTGTCACATAGTTATCAGAGGAGGCTCGGTACATTTGTTTTTTTCTAATGCAGCAAGATCTTTTGTATGTACTTTCCCACAGACAGCATAGAACATACCATGACCTTTGGTATACCAGTCATGTTGCACTGGCTGGAACGAGAGATAGTCCAATGGGCCCACCGATGGGGATCGATCCCAAAGCGACCACACATCAAGCGAGCACTTTACCACTGGGACCGGCCTCGGTGGCGTCGTGGTTAGGCCATCAGTCTACAGGCTGGTGGGTACTGGGTTCGGATCCCAGTCGAGGCATGGGATTTTTAATTCAGATACCGACTCCAAACCCTGAGTAAGTGCTCCGCAAGGCTCAATGGGTAGGTGTAAACCACTTGCACCGACCAGTGATCCATAACTGCTTCAACAAAGGTCATAGTTTGTGCTATCCTGCCTGTGGGAAGCGCAAATAAAAGATCCCTTGCTGCTAATCGGAAGAGTAGTCCATGTAGTGGCGACAGCGGGTTTCCTCTCAAAATCTGTGTGGTCCTTAACCATATGTCTGACGCCATATAACCGTAAATAAAATGTGTTGAGTGCGTCATTAAATAAAACATTTCTTTCTTTCTTTCTTTAACACTGGGTTACGTCTTGCCCCCCTGCTTAATAAATTTCAACACATGTATAAGCTGGACACATCCATACTAAGCCAGGTATCTGAGAATTCAAAATTTGCTTACGCCATTTATGGGTTACGCAAAAACAAATTTAGATAACCCATTTCATTTTAACGTAATCCGTCCTGACCATGTAAATTCAATGTGCGAACGAAAAATGGGTTACGCAAACTATACTTACGAGAGCAATGCACGAACGAAACTATCACTCTTGCAATTTTCAGAGGTCTGTAAACTGTGCACCTCCCTAAGCTGTGCACCTCCATACTGAGCTGTACCCCCCTCCCTACTAAGCTCTGTACCTCCCTACTAAGCTGTGCACCTCCCTACTAAGCTCTGCACCTCTCTACTATGCTCTGACCTCCCTACTAAGCTCTGCACCTCTCTACTAAGCTCTGACCTCCCTACTAAGCTCTGCACCTGTCTACTAAGCTATACACCTCCCTATACTAAGCTGTATATAACATACTGAGCTGTGCACCTCCCTACTAAGCTGTAGACCTCTCTACTAAGCTGTACATTATCTGGTTTGGTTATTTTTGGCAGCATTACCACCACAATCATATGAAAACATCCTTTTGATTCTACCTTGTGCAGAGATACATGTACATTCTTTATTGTGTGAATGGCTTTGTCATTCAATGTGATACAGGTACCAAGATATAAACCTTAATGGCACAGACCCTAGATTAAACCCATGGAAACAACACACTAAGTTTGGTTAATCTACATACCCATAACATATCTGAATAAAGAAAGAAAGAAATGTTTTATTTAACGACGCACTCAACACATTTTATTTATGGTTATAAGGTGTCAGACATATGGTTACGGACCACACAGATATTGAGAAAGGAAACCTGCTGTCTTCATGGACTACTCTTTTCGATTAGCAGCAAGGGATCTTTTATATGCACTATCCCACAGACAGGGTAGTACATACCACAGCCTTTGATATACCAGTCTGACTTCTGTGGCTGGAACGAGAAATAGCCCAATGGGCCCACTGAGAGGGATTGATCCCAGACTGGCCATACATCGAGCGAGCGCTTTACCACCCCCGCACATCTGAATAAAGATGCAAAAGAGTGAACCAAGAGTCTGTGACGTTAAAATGGGGAAATCCCCTAAACAAAAATAGACTAGAGCTCTTCAGATGTTTCTAGAAACACAAAAAAGAACAATTTCATGGCATTACAAACACCAGGGACCGGCCTCGGTGGCGTCGTGGCAGGCCATCGGTCTACAGGCTGGTAGGTACTGGGTTCGGATCCCAGTTGAGGCATGGGATTTTTAATCGAGATACCGACTCCAAACCTTGAGTGAGTGCTCCGCAAGGCTCAATGGGTAGGTGTAAACCACTTGCACCGACCAGTGATCCATAACTGGTTCAACAAAGGCCATGGTTTGTGCTATCCTGCCTGTGGGAAGCGCAAATAAAAGATCCCTTGCTGCCTGTCGTAAAAAGAGTAGCCTATGTGGCGACAGCGGGTTTCCTCTAAAAAAAACAGTGTCAGAATGACCAAATGTTTGACGTCCAATAGCCGATGATAAGATAAAAAATCAATGTGCTCTAGCGGCGTCGTTAAATAAAACAAACTTTACTTTACGAACACCAGGATGACCATAAACACTTTGGATGTCTAAACAATAAAATGTAAGTAAGGTCCAATATCAATAATCCGAGAACGCCTTTAATAGTGAAAAAGACTAGGGTTTGTCACTTTAAAACATTGTAGGGGCAGGACGTAGCCCAGTGGTAGAGCGCTCGCTTGATGCGCGGTCCGGTCTGGGATCGATCCCCATCGGTGGGCCCACTGGGTTATTTCTTGTTCAAGCCAGTACTTCACGACTGGTATATCAAATGCCATGGTATGTACTACCCTGTCTGTGGGATGGTGCATATAAAAGATCCCTTGCTGCTAATCGAAAAGAGTAGCCCATGAAGTGGCGACAGCAGGTTTTCTCTCTCAATATCTGTGTGGTCCTTAACCATATGTCTGACGCGATATAACCGTAAATAAAATGTGTTGAGTGCGTTGTTAAATAAAACATTTCCTTCCTTCCTTCAAACAATTGTTAACCACAGCCTATGAGTGTGGCAGACTCTGGGATATAAACCTATAAACAGTAAACCATTGTTAACCCCAGTGACCTAACCACAGCGCTATGACTGTGGCAGGCTCGCCAACATGACTGGGTAATATATATTTATCTGTATCAGCTTCAACTCCACAGTTAGGACTGAAAGTTATGACCTACACAGAACAATGTAGTTAAAACAGTGGGTGGCCATGGCGACGCGACCCCACAGATAACGTTCTAATTATGATGATGCTGTGGCTATATGGTACATGTAGATGTAAACTAAGAGTTAAGTCATCCATTTTTCTCCAGCAGCCTCCTTACTTTCCAGGCCAGGATGTAGCCCAGTAGTAAAGCACCCGCTCGACTCGCAGTCGATCTGGGATCGATCCCCATTGGTGGGTCCATTAGGTTATTTCTTGTTCCAGCCAGTGCACCATGACAGGTATATCAAAGGCCGTGGTATATACTACCCTGTCTGTGTGATGGTACATATAAAGATCCCTTGCTGCTAATCGAAAAGAGTAGCCCATGAAGTGGCGACAGCCGGTTTCCTCTCTTAATATCTGTGTGGTCCTTAACCATATGTCTGACGCCCTATAACCATAAATAAAATGTGTTGAGTGTGTCATTGAATAAAATATTTCCTTCCTTCCTTCCTTCCGTTCCAAGATTATGAACACCTTTCAAGACAGTGATTGTTCTCCCCAGATAAAACATGTAATATATAGAGATTATTATACAAACTTGTGTGTCATACTGATTTTATGAAACAAGTGTCTTTTGTATTGCCTGTTTCGTAAAATCAGTACGACTCATACACAAGTGTAATAGTTTCTTTATTATCCATATTATTATTGTTATTTTCTTTATGAATAACCAGAACCAACTCAAAATGTTTCAGACACAAGTAGAAGGAAACGACGAAAATGACATCATATTTCAAATGCACAGTCTGAGCTAGGACTGGGTAAGTAATGTCATGTTATGATGTCGCTTCCCAAAATTACATCATTACACTTGTTATTACATGTGTGCTTCATATGATTATTATTAACTCGGTTAGTTGAACCATATGGAAGGAAATGTTTTATTTAACGACACACTCAGCACATTTTATTTACGGTTAAATGGCGTCGGACATATGGTTAAAGACCACACATATATTGAGGGAAGAAACCCGCTGTCATCACTTCATGGGCTACTCTTTTCTATTAACAGCAAGGGATCTTTTGTATGCACCATCCCATAGACAGGATAGCACATACCACAGCCTTTGATGTACCAGTCGTGGTGCACTGGCTGGAGTGAGAAATAGCCCAATGGGCCCACTGATGGGGATCGATCCCAAACCGACTGCACATCAAGCGAGCGCTTTACCACTGGGCTACGTCTCACCCATGAACCATATGGATAATATACTGCATTATTAACCACATGACCGGCCTCGGTGGCGTTGTGGTTAGGCCATCGGTCTACAGGCTGGTAGGTACTGGGTTCGGATCCCAGTCGAGGCATGGGATTTTAATCCAGATAACAACTCCAAATCCTGAGTGAGTGCTCCTCACGGCTCAATGGGTAGGTGTGAACCACTTGCACCGGCCAGTGATCCATAACTGGTTCAACAAAGGCCATGGTATGTGCTATCCTGCCTGTGGGAAGCGCAAATAAAAGATCCCTTGCTGCCTGTCGTAAAAGAGTAGCCTATGTGGTGACAGTGGGTTTCCTCTAAAAAAATCTGTGTGGTCATTGGCCATATGTCTGACGCCATATAACCCTAAATAAAATGTGTTGAGTGCGTCGTTAAATAAAACATTTCTTTCTTTCTTTCTATTAACCACATGAGGCAGGATTTAGCTAGGTTGAACATTTGATTGAGATGTGTGCATCGCAGGATCGAATCACCTCAGTGGATCCATTCAACATATTGTGGGGTTTTTTCATTCCAACCAATGCACTACAACTGGTCATAAACTGTGGTATGTGCTTTCCTGTCTGTGGGAAAGTGCATATATATATTAAAGATCCCTTGCTGCATTAGGAAAAATGTAGCGGGTTTCCTGTCTCAGTATCTGTGTGGGCCTTAGCCACATGTCCGACACCATGTATATCACCATAATTAAAATATGTTGAGGTCGTTCCTTCCTTGTAACAACGTGTTTACTTAGGTCGTTATTCATAAAAAATATAATATGGCTAATAAAAAAAGTATTACATTCGTGCAGTGGCATACAGATCAACATTTCAGGAGATGGATGTCACTGGGGGGGGGGGGGGGGGCTTAATCAATAACTACGGGGCGGGACGTGGCCCGGTGGTAAAGCACTTGCTTGATATGTGCAATCGGTCTAGGATCGATTGCCATTGGGCTATTTCTCGTTCCAGCCAGTGCGCCACAACTGGTATATCAAAGGCTGTGGTATGTGCTATCCTGTCTGTGGGATGGTGCATATAAAAGATCCCTTGTTACTAATGAAAAAAT
This sequence comes from Gigantopelta aegis, assembly GCF_016097555.1. Classification (NCBI taxonomy): domain Eukaryota; kingdom Metazoa; phylum Mollusca; class Gastropoda; order Neomphalida; family Peltospiridae; genus Gigantopelta; species Gigantopelta aegis. The sequence continues at coordinate 16,839,344 of NC_054710.1, read as the reverse complement.
GTAGCGGGTTTCCTCTCTAAGATGATATATAAAAAATCACCAAATGTGCTCTAGTGGTGTCACAGTGGCGTAGGAAGGTGCACACTTTTATATTTACAATATTTACACACTTTTACACTATTATAAAGCAAATATAAAGCAAAATATCTCAAAAGTGGGGGGGGGCACATGCCCCTTGTACACACACACACACACACACACACACACACACACACACACACACACACACACCCTGCTTCCTACACCAGTGTGTTGTGAAACAAAACAAACTAACTAACCTATCATGATTCATGTATTGTTCTTGTTAGTGTTACTGCTTGTATAATACAAGAAACATGATACTCTGTTCACAAATCAGTACAACACACAAACTCACATACATGTAATAATCTCTGTTTATTGTAAACCATATTTAATATTGTGACGTGTTTTTTTTCGCGAATGTATACCTTAGCGCATGTTCCCGACGTGTAAATTTCGCGAACGACCATTGACAGCTCAAAAAAAAAAAAGTGGATAAAGACAGCTCACTGTAATTGTTACAAAGTTACTGTCTGTAAATCAATATTCTGTTATCCTACATCAAGCAATTGTGCCTGGTACAGCGTCTTATAGAGGGGATTTGGCCCTACCCACCTCACCTGTATTAGAATCACAACTCACAGCTTCAGTTGTTAACTGTTAACACCCTTTGGTAGATAAAACAATAAACGATTAGTTGCCATCAATTGAAGTTACATAAAACAATTAACGATTAGTCGCCATCAAGGAGAGCTTGTGTATAGGCTGTGCCTGTTGAGTGAATCTTTTTGTGAATTTTATTCTCAATAAAATATTTCAAAACAAAACACTTAAGCACACTTCAAACTGGATGGACGTGAACGACGCGAAATTTATACGCACACATTTTTTTCACGGTTTACAGTACATGGGGGTGAGACATAGCCCAGTGGTAGAGCGTTCGCTCAATATGCTGTCGGTGTGGGATCGATCCCCATCAGTGGGCCCATTGGGCTATTTCTCGTTCCAGCCAGTGCACCACGACTGGTATATCAAATGCCATGGTATGTACTACCCTGTCTGTGGGATGGTGCATATAAAAGATCCCTTGCTGCTAATCAAAAAGAGTAGCTCACAAAGTGGCGACAGTGGGTTTCCTCTCTCAGTATCTGTGTGGTGCTTAACGATATGTCTGATGCGATATAACTGTAAATAAAATGTGTTGAGTGTGTCGTTAACTAAAACATTTCTTTCTTTCTGTTTATGAGATTTATTTTAAGATGTTAACATTAATGGCAACATTAATGGCAACAGGAATTGATCTGGTCTAGTGGAAGCTAAATAAAGAGACTTCAGACAGGAAACGGTTTGCAGATGGTCGACTAACATACTGAAACTATAGTTACACTGGAACTCTTTAATAGAAAAGTGTTCAAACTGATGCCAAAACAAACAGCACATGGTGGAAATGCTACACTACAAGAAAATTGCTTAAATCCATTAAAAAGATGCAGTTTATACAACACACAGACAATGAGGGTGGCAGTGGCGGACCCAGAAAATCCATTGGCGGGGGGGGGGGGGGGGGGGCCAAATGGCATGAGGCAGAATGCCAATGGAACTTTAGGGGGAGGTTTGGAGGGTTGTAAAAAAATAAAAAATAAAAATATATATAATTAAATTATAATTGGTGCAAAATTTAGGGAGGCAGGCCCCTGCCCCTCCCCCCTAGATCTGCCTCTGGGTGGTATAACAAAAAAATACTGAATATAGAGTTAAAAGAAGGGAAAATTTGTTTTGTTTAGAAACAACACTAGAGTACATTGATTTTATTAATCATCGGTTATTGGATGTCAAACATTTGGTAATTCTGACTCGTAGTCATCAGAGGAGCCGGCCTCGGTGGCGTCGTGGCAGGCCATCGGTCTACAGGCTGGTAGGTACTGGGTTCGGATCCCAGTCGAAGCATGGGATTTTTAATCCAGATAACGACTCCAAACCCTGAGTGAGTGCTCTGCAAGGCTCAATGGGTAGGTGTAAACCACTTGCACGACCAGTGATCCATAACTGGTTCAACAAAGGCCATGGTTTGTGCTATTCTGCCTGTGGGAAGCGCAAATAAAAGATCCCTTGCTGCTAATCGGAAGAGTAGCCCATGTAGTGGCGACAGCAGGTTTCCTCTCCAAATCTGTGTGGTCCTTAACCATATGTCTGACACCATATAACCGTAAATAAAATGTGTTGAGTGCATCGTTAAATAAAACATTTCTTTCTTTCTTTCATCCTAATGCAGCAAGGGATCTTTTATGTGTACTTTCCCACAGACAGGAAAGCACATACCACGGCCTTTGACCAGTTGTGGTGCATTGTTTGGAAGAAGAAAAAAACACAATCAGCTGAATGGATCCACCGAGGTGGTTCGATCCTGCGACACAAGATCCTGCGACACAAGCACCTCAGGCGAGCACTCAACCGACTGAGCTAATCCCCATACCTCAAAGTATATGAAATGCAGTGTACAATTTCAAAACATTTCAAATCCATAATCACCTACAGGATACTCGGGTGTCTACTACCAAATCAAATTCCATACACAACAATAGTAACATATGTGGCTAAAACAGCTACTTGCAGCGTATCAATTGACATAAACACCACAGATATAAATACTACCAACCCTCACACTTAAAGGGACATTCCCTAGTTTTTAAATACTAACGCATATTTTTTACTATTAGAGCCGTTTTTGATAAATGAAATCATACTTTACTTAGATTTTATTGTTTAGATTATCCATTTCCGTACATTCGAAGTGTTTTTGGTGATCCTGGTGTTTTTAATATCACAAAATACATTTCTCATATTTTTAAAAACGCACGTGCGTCTGAGAAGTAACAGTTATGGAGTCGAGTTTTAGTCTATTTTTAGAGGGTATTTCACCATTTCAAAGTCATAGACTCATGTTTCACTCAATTGTAACTTTATCCAAATGTGTTACAGGTTTGTAGATTAACTAAACTTAGTGTTAATTTTTACGGGTCAAAACTAGGGTATATCCCTTTAAAGTGAATCAGAAAAAATTGTAGGTCAAGCTGCTCATTTCTGAGATAATGGGTACCCTAGTTCCATACAAAATTTGAGTACTTTTTTTTACAGGTACCCCATACATGTTTCAAGAATAAAAGGCTATTTGACACAGTGGTACTAGGTGAAATAAAATTACACACGTTTTGCCCAGATGAAACTAATTTGTTTTACAACCAACATACTGACATTTATCACCAATCACAGGACTTGTGGTGTTCACTTCTCTATCAAAAGTTGGGTGCACCTCAAACTTTGACCCAGCCAGAAGTTATTTGGTTTAGTACTACCACAAGGGACACTTACACATATGTTCCATTTGGTTTGGTTTTTATTACTTATCCTTAAATTAGTTTTTGGCAGAAAGCCTGTCTATGAAACTGAGGTACTGATTCATCCCCCCCCCCCCCCCCCCACATACACACACACAGTGACTCGCACCCCTAGCATCTGCATGTTGATGTACAATACTTCAAACAATTCTAATAATATTTTTACAGACTTCCATTGACTGGTACAGACTATGTGTGCTGACTGACAATGGAACAGAACTGAACTACAGTCTGTCCCATTCTCCTTCAAAAATGTTGTTTTGTAAATCATTTCAGTTTGGTTTGACGTAAGAAAAAAAGTGAAAGTGTTTTGGAAATATGAAAAAGATCCACTATTTTTGTGTACAATTTAGCAAACAATCAGCTCAGAAATAAATAATTTGTAGTCAATTCCATAGTATGAAGACACGTGAAGAGTTCAGGTGCAAAATGCGATAAAAACCATTTTCTTTCTTTTTTCAGTTAAAGCCATTATTGTATGTCAGTAAGAGCTAATCATAGGCCCGCTGATTTGCCACAAAACACAATTGATCCTGATGAAATTGTATTGGGTAAATCCCATTTTTTAAAATCAAAACGCGATATACGCCAATTAAAAAACCCACTTTTACTGAAATTAAAAATGGATATATCGCGTTTTGCGCCTAAACTCTTCATGTGTTCCTGTGTGATGGATTATAGTCATTCATCCTCATCCCCATCACAGTCCTGCTCCTTGAAACATCATATCAGTGCGCAATAGTTTATGCAATGCCAACAACAGTATTTGTCTGAGATTCCAGTAACAGTTATAAAGGGAATATTTCTCTCCAGGTATTTATTCACCATGTAACAAGACCAAGGCTATCAAGTATTGGCGTTAATATCAAAACAATACAGGTGTGTGTAAAAACAAAACTGAGGGTAGAGACCATATTGGAGTTGATATCAAAAACAATCAAGAGGTTTGTAAAAACAAAACTGTGGGTAGAGACCGTCAGGTGGTGAGAGATGAAAGGTATGCAGACTGGTGGTGGAGATGTTGACCAACGGATCAATGTAATTAATGATGTCTGTGGCCGTCACTGTTGTTTAAACATCCTCACCCACACACACACACATGCTTTGTTTTAATTAGTCCCTCTGTCAACACACAATTACAACATGGTGACAACAGAATCATTGAATAACAAAGTAGAAAATGGAATTAGAGCTGGGTGGTATTAACATTTCAACCCCTGTAATTGCACGTCACATCCCTGAAACATCCACATGCCGATTCCAGTTTCACCCTGTATATAAATACCTGTCACATCCCTGATAAATCTATGTGTTGATTCCAGTTTCACCCTGTATATAAATACCTGTAACATCCCTGATAAATCTATGTGCTGATTCCAGTTTCACCCTGTATATAAATACCTGTCACATCCCTGATAAATCTATGTGCTGATTCCAGTTTCACTCTGTATATAAATACCTGTCACATCCCTGATAAATCTATGTGCTGATTCCAGTTTCACTCTGTATATAAATACCTGTCATATCCCTGATATAGGGCAGAACATATCTCAGTGGTACAGTGCTTGCCTCATGTGCGATCGATCTAGGATCAATTCCAGTCGGTGGGCCCATTGGGCTATTTCTCGTTCCAGCCAGTGCACCACGCTTGGTATATCAAAATCCATAGCATGTGCTATCTTGTCTGTGGGATGGTGCATATAAAAGATCCCTTGCTGCTAATCGGAAAGAGTAGCCCATGAAGTGGTGACAGCAGGTTTCCTCTCTTAATATCTCTGTGGTCCTTAACCGTATGTCTGACGCCATATAACCGTAAATAAAATGTTTTGAGTGCATTGTTAAATAAAACATTTTCTTCGTTCATCCCTGATATATCCATGTGTTGCTAAGACAATAAACGTCCATGACAGGTTAAGAAGCCATATTAGCATGACATACACGTAGGTCTGTGTAACAGTTATGGAAATTAGCTACAACCTGCCACCAAGTCAGTCGCTCATACAGAATACACAGTCTGAGGAAATGTATCCAAACCGAGATACCGTAAATCCTTCAATATACAGCTCATCCTGTACACTGCCAAATTAGCCAAGTGATCATTTTTTTTTTTATAGAAAGTGGCTGCAACATTTAGTCTTTGGCTCATAAAAAAATCTTTAAATTAACAGGCCTCCCAGCCACTTGTACATACTAAGATATAGGAAATATAGGAAATTGCATACCAAAATATAGGAGTTTTATAGGAATTTTGAGGTCAAATATAGGAGTTTTATAGGAAAATGTGAACCGATTATCATGATTATAGGCATTTTACACAGATTTGTAAAGACATTTATATTACTAATGGTATGTTCTTACCTTGCATATGTACACAAGATACCATCTACCACCTCAACAAATATATACCAAGGCTTGCCAGCAGTCCATGCCGATATCCAGGATAATTTGAAAGTTGGTGCATATTCAAAGCATCTTCTTAACTTCTGACAGGCTGGCTGCCTTTCACAGCAAATATAACTCAGTAACATATTTTATTCATCAGCATTTTGGCAAAGCAATTGAGTCAAATATAGGAAATATAGGAAATGAATCTCAATATAGGAGTTTTATAGGATCCTATAAAATATATAGGAAATATAGGAGGCCTGAATTAACCACAGGTGGGTTTTTTAATGTCTAGAGCACATTGATTTATTAATCATTGGCTATTGGATGTCAAACATTTGGTCATTTTGATACATAGTCTTAGAGAGGAAACCTGTTACATTTTTTCCATTACTAGCAAGGGATCTTTTATATATGCACCAACCCACAGACAGGATAGCACATACCACGGCCTTTGATATACTAGCTGGCTACATTATACTGGCTGGGACGAGAAATAGCACAATGGGCCACCGACAGGGGATTGATCCCAGACCAACCATGCATCAAGTGAGTGCCTTACCACTGGGCTAAAAAACACGAGTAGCAAATTCTGTTTATCCTTATAACACTTCTAAAATAACATTTAAATTAAATTTGTAGTAAATCACAGTACTAAAGTCGCCGCCATTGGTAATATGATGTCATCGCGATTAGCACAAATTAGTTTGACGTTACGCATTTTAACTAAATCTTTGAAAACGTTACGATTAGGTACACAGGTCTTGTTGGCTTGTAAGCAAACGACCCATCCACAGCAACACATTACCTAGAGACCTTGCAAATTTGCATACCATTATTAACCAGGTTAATGCACTGAAATGATTACATGGGTTTATGACATGGATATCATGGGTAAGTTATAGGATAAATTCTGATATACAGATACCGGTACTTTTTCAAAAAGAATAACAAAGTCTACACCATCTCATATTGTTTTGTTTAAGTTTTGGGTGGTGTAAAAGAATAAGATCATTATATTGTTGTTCTCTCCATGTTGCGGTAAGCTTTTGATGTCAGACAACGGAAGTGACGAGTAGAACACAGTCATTGTTCCGACAGTTAGTGAACAGTCAAAGTTTGTTTTGTTTAACAACACCACTAGAGCACACTGATTAAAAAATCATTGGTTATTGGATATCAAACATATGGTAATTCTGACATATTGTCTTGAAGGAAACCTGCTACATATTTCCATTAGCAGCATGGGATCTTTTATATGAACTTTCCCACAGACAGGATAGCACATACCACAGCCTTTGACCAGTTGTGGAGTACTGGTTGGAACAAGAGAAAAACAAATCAGTTGAATGGATCCACCGAGGTGGTTCGATCCTGCAATGCAAGCACCTCAAGCAAGTACTCAACCGACTGAGCTAAATCCTGCCACAGAATGAGAAATAGCCCAATGGACCCACCGACGAGGATCGATCCCAGACTGACTGCGCATCAAGCGAGTGCTTTAAAACTGTTAACCTAGAATAGAAGAAACTGGCCTTTATGTAAGGTAGACATCTGCTCGCTTGAGTTGCTTGCGTCGTAGGATCGAAACACCATTTTCTCATTCAAACCAGTGCTCCACAACTGGTCAAAGGCTGTGGTATGTGCTTTTCTGTCTGTATAAAAGATCCCTTGTTGCATTACGAAAAATGAAGCGGGTTTCCGCTAACGTGTCAGAATTAGCAAATATTTGACATCCAACTGATGATGATTAATAAATCAATGTGCTCTAGTGGTTTTGTTAAACAAAAGAAATTAACGTCTATTCAAGGCAGACTTATATTCACAACAAACTAAGACCAGGGCCCCGTTTTACACATCAATCTTAGAGATAAGATCACTTTTAATGTACTTTTAGTGTATTGCTATCTTATTCACTTAAGGTGATCTTAGCGCTAAGATCGGTTTGTAAAATGTGGCCCTGGTCTGTAATCGAAGCAGGTGTCTATTCATGGATATACTAGAATGTTGAGCAGTATACTAGAGAAGAAACCTACCATGTAGGAAATTGAGCGGGACACAGGAGATGCGACAGTTTGGCATGTTGTCCTTCATTTTCTTAGCCTCCTGCGGATGATTGAAGCGAAAATAGTTAGACCGACCCAGGCAGATGGTGGAACCTGCAAGCAGATGTCACAAGATTAAATATCAGAAATAGTTAGACCGACCCAGGCAGATGGTGGAACCTGCAAGCAGACGTCACAAGATTAAATATCAGAAATAGTTAGACCAACCCAGGCAGACGGTGGAACTGCAAGCAGACGTCACAAGATTAAATATCAGAAATAGTTAGACCGACCCAGGCAGACAGTGGAACCTGCAAGCAGACGTCACAAGATTAAATATCAGAAATAGTTAGACCGACCCAGGCAGACAGTGGAACCTGCAAGCAGACGTCACAAGATTAAATATCAGAAATAGTTAGACCGACCCAGGCAGACAGTGGAACCTGCAAGCAGACGTCACAAGATTAAATATCAGAAATAGTCGGACCAACTCAGTAATATAACACAAGAATAAATATCAGAAATAGTTGGACTAGCCCAGGAACATAACATAAGATTAAATATCAGAAAAGTCTTAGTTTATACCAACCCAGGAACATAACACAAGATTAAATATCAGAAATAGTCAGACCAACCCAGGAACATAACACAAGAATAAATATCAGAAATAGTCGGACTAACCCAGGAACATAACACAAGAATAAATATCAGAAATAGTCGGACTAACCCAGGAACATAACACAAGATTAAATATCAGAATAGTCGGACTAACCCAGGAACATAACACAAGATTAAATATCAGAAATAGTCAGACCAACCTAGAACATAATACAAGATTAAATATCAGAAATAGTCGGACTAACCCAGGAACATAACACAAGATTAAATATCAGAATAGTCGGACTAACCCAGGAACATAACACAAGATTAAATATCAGAAATAGTCAGACCAACCCAGAACATAATACAAGATTAAATATCAGAATAGTCGGACTAACCCAGGAACATAACACATGATTAAATATCAGAAAAGTTTTAGTTTACACCAACCCAGGAACATAACACAAGAATAAATGTCAGAAAAGACTAAGTAGACCCAAGCAGATGGGGGGAAAACCTCATACACAAACCAGGTCACAAGATTAAGTTGTAGAATCTTATATTTTAGCAAGTTTAACAAAACAATAACAAAATTAATTAAGAAAAACACACCAGCCATGATGTGGCCACTAATGTATACACTGATATGTCATTTTAAATTAATTTATGATCCCTCCCAACCCCATGTTTGTTACAAGCCTTACAATAATAAATTAAAACTGAGACATTAATAGCAATCCTGACACACCAGTGACAATAAACAAACAAGATAGCTGAAGTATTACAGGCTTCAAGCTGGGAAAGAAATATATTATTTGCTAGTTGAAGAATTTGGGCTAAACTTAAATTTCAGTTTAGTCAAATGGAATAAAGTTAAAAAGTTTAAGTTTGTTTTCTTTAACAACACCACTAGAGCACACTGATTTATTAATCATCGCCTATTTGATGTCATTTTGCATAGTCTTAGAGAGGAAACCTGCTACATTTTCCCAATTAGTAGCAAGGGATCTTTTATATGCACCATCCCACAGACAGGATAACACATACCATGGCCTTTGATATACCAGTTGTGGAGCACTGGCTGGAACGAGAAATAGCCCAATTATGGGCCTACCGATGGGGATCGATCCCAAAACCATCTGCTCATCACAGAAGTGTTTCACCACTGGGCTACATGCAGAAATTAACCTCTATAATCAGGACATTCCTCAAAACAGAGTTTTGATCTTGGTCCCTCGGTTGTCCAATTTAGAGGAATTTCACAGTACAACCAAAATAAACACTAAACAATTTATCTCATTTTTTTAGTCGTTCTGAATGAGAAAATGTTGTTCAAAATCTCTATTTCATTTCATTTCAACTTATTTTCGTGCTTATAATCCAATTAAGGTTCAAGCACGCTGTCCTGGGCACACACACCTCAGCTGTCTGTCGAGAACAATGGGTTAGTTGTTAGATGTTAGTGGTTAATGAGAGAGAGAAGATGGTGTAGCGGTCTTACACCTACCCACCCACTGAGTTGTTTAAACTCGCTCTGGGTGGGAGCCGGTACCGGGCTGCGAACCCTGTACCTACCAGCCTTACGTCTGATGGTTTAACCACGACACCGTAACACGAGTGTAGGAAGGTGCCAAAATATGGAGGGGGGGGGGGGGGGGGGGCACACTTTTACACTATTATAAAGCAAATATAAAGCAAAATATCTGAAAAGTGGGGGGCCCCCTTGCCTCTCTCCCCCTCACCCCCCCCGCTTCCTACACCAGTGGATTATCTCTATTATTGAAAAATATGGACCAAGGGCAGACAACTCAAGACCACTGGCATAGCTAGGATCTTATATTGAGGGGCACCCACATTGCAGGGGGTAGGGGGGTGCACCCACACAATCAATGAGTCACATTATGAGTTGATAAGAAAATATGAAAGGTGGTGAGAAAAAAAAGAAATGTGATTACTCACCCCCATCCCCTACCCCAGCTGTGCCAGTGCTCTCAGCACAGTGTCCCTTACACACCTGATGTTAATCATTCATAAAGCCAAGTTAAAAAAAACTACATGTGACAGTTATTTCCACATCTACATATGTCTGCATTTCCTTGCCGTTTACCACAAAAACAATATCGTGAGAGGAAAGCAGTTTACAAAAATATGACCATGATGTGGTGAGGAAATGATGCATTACACATGAAAGATGATCCGGTCGAAATGGAATAAACATGGTGCACAAGCACTGAATGTTATTTAAACTGTGGACTGAGACCTCCAGTAATGGATGCCACATTTACTGGGCCAAGAATCTGTATCATGAACATATACGGATATGAAATTACTGGTAAAAAAAAAGAGTAAAGTTTGTTTTATTTAACGACGCCGCTAGAGCACATCGATTTTTTATCTTATCATCAGCTATTGGACGTCAAACATATGGTCATTCTGACACTGTTTTTTAGAGGAAACCCGCTGTCGCCACATAGGCTACTCTTTTACGACAGGCAGCAAGGGATCTTTTATTTGCACTTCCCACAAATTACTGGTAGTATTCTAGAATAACAGAGACGTTATATCCAGTTAAAAATAAAAGCATAACATGTCTTTTTAAAAATGTTTAGTTTTTTGTCAAGTAAATGTAAAGATAATGCATCTTTAATTGTAGCACATTTAAAAAATCAGTTGTTAGGCGTAGAAAGGTTTTTTATTTTGAATAGTAAATATGATATCATTTATGTAACCTATGGGAGATTTCTGTTGAAACATATTATCTGAATTGAAGCCCTTGGGCTTCATTTCAAGTGGGTTTAAATACAGGAAACCCCGGTAGCCCAGTGGCACAGTGAAGTGCACTATCAATCTCTTTAGGTACACTGTTTTTCCATAACTAAAGAAAGAAAAGAAAGAACGGAAATGTTTTATTTAACGATGCACTCAACACATTGTATTTATGGTTATATGGCATCAGACATATGGTTAAGGACCACACAGATACTGAGAGAGGAAACCTGCTGTTGCTACTTCATGAGGTACTCTTTTTTATTAGCACCAAGGGATCTTTTATATGCACCATCCCACTGACAGGGTAGTACGAACCATGACCTTTGATATACCAGTCATGGTGCACTGGCTGGAATGAGAAATAGCTCAACGGGCCCACTGACGGGGATCGATCCCACACTGACCGTGCATCGAGCGAGTGCTGTACCACTGGGCTACGTCTCGCCTCTTCCATAACTAGTACCTCAAAGCCTGTGGTAATTCTGTCCTGTCTATGGAAAAGTGAATTTAAAAGATCCCTTGCTGCTTGATTATTAGGAGTAACCTATGTGATGGCAGCAAGTTTGTCCTCTTTCTGTATCTACCAAATATCAAAATAATCATGAAACACATCAAATAGCTATATGGTATGTGCTGTCCTGTCTATGGAAAAGTACATTTAAAAGATCCCTTGCTGCTTGATTATTAGGAGTAACCTATGTGATGGCAGCAAGTTTTTTCTCTTTCTGTATCCACCAAATATCAAAATAATCATGAAACACATCAAACAGGATAGCACATACCATATAGTATGTGCTGTCCTGTCTATGGAAAAGAACATATAAAAAATCCTTTGCTACTTTATTATTAGGAGTAGCTGATGTGTTGGCAATGGGTTTTTTCTCTTTCTGTATCAACCAAATATGACATCAAATACATGTAGCTGCGGTTAAAAAATGTCCGAGGTGTTGTTATACAAATATTCCCTTAACCTCAAGTTGCAGCCTTCTACATTTTCCATCTAGAAACCAGATGATGTCTGCTTGTATTTTTATATAGATAGTATGGAATGTTTTAGTCGCCAAATAAAAAAAATGGTCGCAATGTGGAAGGCTGAAATTTCTTAATGGGTTCTTTTTTGTATACATTTGAAATAATTTTGTGAGTTGCACGGGCTAGAGAAAGTTCTTTCTTTGAAATAGTTTAGTTGGCAAATGACAAAAATGGTCACAATATAGAAGGCTGAAGTTGCTTAATGTTGGGGTTTTTTTTGAGTATATTTTAAATAATTTTGTGAGTTGCAATGGCTAGAGCAAGTTCTTTCATTGAAATAGTTTAGTCGCTAAATGAAAAAAATGGTCGCAACATAGAGGGCTGAAGTTCCTTAATGGGTTTTTTGTGTACATTTTAACTAATTTTGTGAGATGCAATCGCTAGAGCAAGTTCTTTCTTTAAATAATAGTTTATTCGCCAAATGAAAAAAAAATGGTCGCAATATAAAGTTGCTTAAATTTTTTTTGCGTAAATTTTAAATAATTTTGTGAGTTGCAATGGCTAGAGCAAGTTCTTTCTTCAAAATAGTTTAGTCGCCAAATGAAAAAAATGGTCGCAATGTGGAGGGCTGAAGTTCCTTAATGTTTTTTTTGTGTATATTTTAAATAATTTTGTGAGTTGCAAGGGCTTAGAGCAAGTTCTTTGTTTGAAGAAGTGAGTGAAGAGTTAAATACAATAATTACCTCACGTGCGTGTTACCTGGGCACACGTGCTGTGTCTGTGTTTAATGGACGAGTAATGCACAAGGCATGTAACATGAATCAGACCGGCTTACCTAGTCTATCAGAAAGTAATTACTACAGGAACTGAGAATGAGTAAACTAAACAGCTCAATCTGGTTTTCATATAACGCTCGTTATATACATCAGGTATATACCACCCGCCAGGTAACTAATACCAAAACATTTTTTCGTTTTTAATTCTTTCTTACAGGTATTTAAAAACAACTTCAACCCAGATGGTAACTTTTTAGTTTGACCGGCCTCGGTGGCGTCGTGGTTAGGCATCGGTCTACAGGCTGGTAGGTACTGGGTTCGGATCCCAGTCGAGGCATGGGATTTTTAATCCAGAAACAGACTCCAAACCCAAACTAAAAAGTAAAGTTTGTTTTATTTAACGATGCCACTAGAGCACATTGATTTTTTATCTTATCATCGGCTATTGGACATCAAACATATGGTCATTCTGACACTGTTTTTTAGAGGAAACCTGCTGTCACCACATAGGCTACTCTTTTATGACAGACAGCAAGGGATCTTTTATTTGCGCTTCCCACAGGCAGGATAGCACAAACCATGGCTTTTGTTGAACCAGTTATGGATCACTGGTCGGTGCAAGTGGTTTACACCTACCCATTGAGCATTGTGTAGCACTCACTCAGGGTTTGGAGATCGGTATCTGGATTAAAAATCCCATGCCTCGACTGGGATCCGAACCCAGTACCTACCAGCCTGTAGACCAATGGCCTAACCACGACGCCACCAAGGCCGGTAATACTAGGCAAAGACTGTCAACTGTCAAAGTGCAGTTGATCAACTCAGCAGTTGCGTTGTAATTTCCTCAATTGCCAACTTACAGTGGGTGCGCTCAGATTAACAACTAATCGGTCACAGGAATCATATACGACAAAAATCGGGTTGTAAGAGCACTCAGACTAGTAACTGGACAGTCATAGCAACTGGACAGTCGTAGAAGTTGTGTGAGCAGAAAGTTGGCCAACATTGAGCTGGCAGTTGGTAGTCTGAGCCTAGCATTATATTAAACATAAAACGTTTGTTCTGATGCCACGACTAATTAATAACTATCAATATCCAGTCAAACATTTGGTAATTCTGAAACATAGTCTTCAGAAGAACCCCAAGACATGTTTCCATCAGTAACATGGCATCTTTTATATGCACTTTCTCAATCTTTTATATGCACTTTCTCAATCTTTTATATGCACTTTCTCAATCTTTTAGATGCACTTTCTCAATCTTTTACATGCACTTTCTCAATCTTTTAGATGCACTTTCTCAATCTTTTAGATGCACTTTCATGCACTTTCTCAATCTTTTAGATGCACTTTCATGCACTTTCTCAATCTTTTAGATGCACTTTCTCAATCTTTTAGATGCACTTTCATGCACTTTCTCAATCTTTTAGATGCACTTTCATGCACTTTCTCAATCTTTTAGATGCACTTTCTCAATCTTTTAGATGCACTTTCATGCACTTTCTCAATCTTTTAGATGCACTTTCTCAATCTTTTAGATGCACTTTCTCAATGTTTTAGATGCACTTTCATGCACTTTCTCAATCTTTTAGATGCACTTTCATGCACTTTCTCAATCTTTTAGATGCACTTTCTCAATCTTTTAGATGCACTTTCTCAATCTTTTACATGCACTTTCTCAATCTTTTAGATGCACTTTCTCAATCTTTTAGATGCACTTTCTCAATCTTTTACATGCACTTTCTCAATCTTTTAGATGCACTTTCTCAATCTTTTAGATGCACTTTCTCAATCTTTTAGATGCACTTTCATGCACTTTCTCAATCTTTTAGATGCACTTTCATGCACTTTCTCAATCTTTTAGATGCACTTTCTCAATCTTTTAGATGCACTTTCATGCACTTTCTCAATCTTTTAGATGCACTTTCTCAATCTTTTAGATGCACTTTCTCAATGTTTTAGATGCACTTTCATGCACTTTCTCAATCTTTTAGATGCACTTTCATGCACTTTCTCAATCTTTTAGATGCACTTTCTCAATCTTTTAGATGCACTTTCTCAATCTTTTACATGCACTTTCTCAATCTTTTAGATGCACTTTCTCAATCTTTTAGATGCACTTTCTCAATCTTTTACATGCACTTTCTCAATCTTTTAGATGCACTTTCTCAATCTTTTAGATGCACTTTCTCAATCTTTTAGATGCACTTTCATGCACTTTCTCAATCTTTTAGATGCACTTTCATGCACTTTCTCAATCTTTTAGATGCACTTTCTCAATCTTTTAGATGCACTTTCATGCACTTTCTCAATCTTTTAGATGCACTTTCATGCACTTTCTCAATCTTTTAGATGCACTTTCTCAATCTTTTAGATGCACTTTCATGCACTTTCTCAATCTTTTAGATGCACTTTCTCAATCTTTTAGATGCACTTTCTCAATCTTTTAGATGCACTTTCATGCACTTTCTCAATCTTTTAGATGCACTTTCATGCACTTTCTCAATCTTTTACATGCACTTTCTCAATCTTTTACATGCACTTTCATGCACTTTCTCAATCTTTTAGATGCACTTTCTCAATCTTTTAGATGCACTTTCATGCACTTTCTCAATCTTTTAGATGCACTTTCATGCACTTTCTCAATCTTTTATATGCACTTTCTCAATCTTTTAGATGCACTTTCATGCACTTTCTCAATCTTTTACATGCACTTTCTCAATCTTTTAGATGCACTTTCATGCACTTTCTCAATCTTTTACATGCACTTTCTCAATCTTTTAGATGCACTTTCATGCACTTTCTCAATCTTTTATATGCACTTTCTCAATCTTTTAGATGCACTTTCATGCACTTTCTCAATCTTTTATATGCACTTTCTCAATCTTTTAGATGCACTTTCATGCACTTTCTCAATCTTTTACATGCACTTTCTCAATCTTTTAGATGCACTTTCATGCACTTTCTCAATCTTTTAGATGCACTTTCTCAATCTTTTACATGCACTTTCTCAATCTTTTATATGCACTTACATGCACTTTCTCAATCTTTTAGATGCACTTTCTCAATCTTTTACATGCACTTTCTCAATCTTTTAGATGCACTTTCTCAATCTTTTACATGCACTTTCTCAATCTTTTAGATGCACTTTCATGCACTTTCTCAATCTTTTAGATGCACTTTCTCAATCTTTTACATGCACTTTCTCAATCTTTTAGATGCACTTTCTCAATCTTTTACATGCACTTTCTCAATCTTTTAGATGCACTTTCATGCACTTTCTCAATCTTTTAGATGCACTTTCTCAATCTTTTACATGCACTTTCTCAATCTTTTAGATGCACTTTCTCAATCTTTTACATGCACTTTCTCAATCTTTTAGATGCACTTTCATGCACTTTCTCAATCTTTTAGATGCACTTTCTCAATCTTTTACATGCACTTTCTCAATCTTTTATATGCACTTACATGCACTTTCTCAATCTTTTAGATGCACTTTCTCAATCTTTTACATGCACTTTCTCAATCTTTTAGATGCACTTTCTCAATCTTTTACATGCACTTTCTCAATCTTTTAGATGCACTTTCATGCACTTTCTCAATCTTTTAGATGCACTTTCTCAATCTTTTACATGCACTTTCTCAATCTTTTATATGCACTTACATGCACTTTCTCAATCTTTTAGATGCACTTTCTCAATCTTTTACATGCACTTTCTCAATCTTTTAGATGCACTTTCATGCACTTTCTCAATCTTTTAGATGCACTTTCTCAATCTTTTACATGCACTTTCTCAATCTTTTATATGCACTTACATGCACTTTCTCAATCTTTTAGATGCACTTTCTCAATCTTTTACATGCACTTTCTCAATCTTTTAGATGCACTTTCTCAATCTTTTACATGCACTTTCTCAATCTTTTATATGCACTTTCATGCACTTTCTCAATCTTTTACATGCACTTTCTCAATCTTTTATATGCACTTTCATGCACTTTCTCAATCTTTTATATGCACTTTCTCAATCTTTTATATGCACTTTCTCAATCTTTTACATGCACTTTCATGCACTTTCTCAATCTTTTATATGCACTTTCATGCACTTTCTCAATCTTTTACATGCACTTTCTCAATCTTTTATATGCACTTTCATGCACTTTCTCAATCTTTTACATGCACTTTCTCAATCTTTTACATGCACTTTCATGCACTTTCTCAATCTTTTATATGCACTTTCATGCACTTTCTCAATCTTTTACATGCACTTTCTCAATCTTTTATATGCACTTTCATGCACTTTCTCAATCTTTTACATGCACTTTCTCAATCTTTTACATGCACTTTCATGCACTTTCTCAATCTTTTATATGCACTTTCATGCACTTTCTCAATCTTTTACATGCACTTTCTCAATCTTTTATATGCACTTTCATGCACTTTCTCAATCTTTTACATGCACTTTCTCAATCTTTTACATGCACTTTCTCAATCTTTTATATGCACTTTCATGCACTTTCTCAATCTTTTACATGCACTTTCTCAATCTTTTATATGCACTTTCATGCACTTTCTCAATCTTTTATATGCACTTTCTCAATCTTTTACATGCACTTTCTCAATCTTTTACATGCACTTTCTCAATCTTTTATATGCACTTTCATGCACTTTCTCAATCTTTTACATGCACTTTCTCAATCTTTTATATGCACTTTCTCAATCTTTTAGATGCACTTTCTCAATCTTTTACATGCACTTTCTCAATCTTTTATATGCACTTTCTCAATCTTTTACATGCACTTTCATGCACTTTCTCAATCTTTTATATGCACTTTCTCAATCTTTTATATGCACTTTCTCAATCTTTTATATTTTAGATGCACTTTCTCAATCTTTTATATGCACTTTCTCAATCTTTTAGATGCACTTTCTCAATCTTTTACATGCACTTTCTCAATCTTTTATATGCACTTTCATGCACTTTCTCAATCTTTTATATGCACTTTCTCAATCTTTTATATGCACTTTCTCAATCTTTTAGATGCACTTTCTCAATCTTTTACATGCACTTTCTCAATCTTTTATATGCACTTTCTCAATCTTTTACATGCACTTTCATGCACTTTCTCAATCTTTTATATGCACTTTCTCAATCTTTTATATGCACTTTCTCAATCTTTTATATTTTAGATGCACTTTCTCAATCTTTTATATGCACTTTCTCAATCTTTTATATGCACTTTCTCAATCTTTTATATTTTAGATGCACTTTCTCAATCTTTTATATGCACTTTCTCAATCTTTTATATGCACTTTCTCAATCTTTTATATGCACTTTCTCAAACAGAACAGCACATACCACAGCCTCAGACATACCAGTCATAGAGTACTGGCTGAGATGGGGGGAAAAAAACAATACTGTTATATATGGCCCATCAAATAATGATAGCATGAAATACACTGGCTGGAACAAGAAATAGCCTAATGGGCCACCGATGGGGATTGATCCCAGACCAACCGTGCATAAGCAGCCTTCTATCAGGGTTCATAGCCTTAAAGACCAAACAAATTGAAAGACTTTTAAAGACTTTTACCTGCCATTTTCAAAGACTTTTAAAGACTTTTGCACAGAGGTCAACGACAACAGAATGTGATAAAAATACCAAATCAGCTTGTTTACTTACGTTGCTATCCATGGCAAAAAAAAGAGAGCTGTTTTTACATGCATTATGACAGATTAAACCTTGTAACTGGAAAAATCAAATGCATGCAGCTGTAAAAAAGTATCATCATTGCTTTGGCTATGATTTGTGAGAATTTAAAGACTTTTAAAAACTTTTATTACAATTCAAAGACTTTCAAAAACCAAACAAATTTGTTTTCAAATTCAAAACTTTCAAGGAATTTAAAGAACACTACGAACCCTGCCTGTGTTAACTTTTCCATCTAGGAGCCAAATGGCATCTGTTTTAGTCGCCAAATTAAAAAAAAAAATCGATCACAATGTAGATGGCTGATCAGGGACCGGCCTAAGTGGTATTGTGGTTAAGCCATCGGACTACAGGCTGTTGAGTACAGGGTTCACAGCCTGGTACCGGCTCCCACCCAGAGTGAGTTCTTAAGGGCTCAATTGGTAGGTGTAAGACCACTACACCCTCTTCTCTCTCAATAACCACTAACAACTAACCAACTAACAACTAACCCACTGTCCTGGACAGACAGCCCAGATAGCTAAGGTGTGTTCCCAGGAAAGCAGGCTTGAACCTTAATTGCATATAAGCAGGAAAATAAGTTGAAATGAAATAACTACTGGGCTACGTCCCGACCTTGAAAAAGGAAAGTCTGCTACACCTGTAGCCCAGTGGTAAAGCACTCGCTCGATGCGCGGTTGGTCTGGGATCGATCCCTGTCAGTGGGACCATTGGGCTATTTCTCGTTCCAGCCAGTGCACCACGACTGGCATATCAAAGGCCGTGTTGTGTACTACCCTCTCTGTGGGATGGTGCATATAAAAGATCCCTTGTTACTCATCGAAAAGAGTAGCCCATGAAGTGGCGACAGCAGTTTCCTCTCTCAATATATGTGTGGTCCTTAACCATATGTCTGACACCATATAACCGTAAAATAAAAAAATGTGTTGAGTGTGTTGTTAAATAAAACATTTCCTTCCTTTTTTTCCATTAGTAACGGGATCTTTAATATGCACTTTCTCAAACAGAACAGCACATACCACGGCCTCAGACATACCCGTCATGGGGTACTGGCTGAGATGGGGGAAAAACATTGGGCTATTTTTTTGTTCCAGCCAGTGCTCCACAACTGGTATAACAAAGGCCGTGGTATGTACTATCCTGTCTGTGGGATGGTGCATATAAAAGATCCCTTGCTGCTAATCGAAAAGAGTAGCCCATGAAGTGGCGACAGCAGGTTTCCTCTCTCAATATCTGTGTGGTTCTTAACCATATGTCTGACACCATATAACCGTAAAATAAAATGTGTTGAGTGCATTGTTAAATCAAAATATTTCTTTCTTTCCATCCAGTGCAGATGAACTCTTCCTTCATCGATCATCACTAAGCTACAAATATCCCATGCACTGATACAGTACTGCATCATCAGTTTCTCTGATGATACAAAAACCCAAGCTAACTTCAGTTTGATGCAATCCACACATACGTGGAGAACAAGAGAGTCAGATTTCAGTTAAAATACAACAACACACAGCCACGGAACTAGATTTAGCTCACATACATGCAGAGCCAGACCAGCACTTTCTGTGTTAACAGGTGCAGTCGGCATTGTGTCTACTACTGGTCTGTGTTGTAAGCTTGTATCCACAGGCAGAAGGGCAGGAATTGGTGGGGGAGGGAGGGATGGGAGGTGGTCTCTGCCAACTCTGGGGACTTTGGTGTTCCACACACACACACACACACACATGTACACACACACACAAATGTACACACACACACAAATGCACGCACACACACACACACACACAGAGATATACACACACACACACACACATACATACATACACACACACACACCGCACACACACACCACACACACACACACACACAGATCAGATCAAACCAACATTATTGGCAATTATCAGCTTTCAGCATTCAGATTTTGATAATAATGAATTTTAATTATAGAATACCAGGCTTTCTGCCTGAGGGTAAAACGGGTAAAATGCCATCGCTACAAAAATATTATTTGGATATGGCATCATATACCTCAAACAATTTTGCAGATTAAATTTTTTTTAGTTGACCTTTTGATAAAATTAATGACTCTTTATCATTACTGTATGATTAATGTGTTGATTCAATGGAAAAAAAATCCACAGCCTGACAGTAACATGATATATTTTATTGAAACATTTCATTTTATTTATAATACTCAAGACACTATTTTCCCAAATATTTGTGTAATATGTCAAAGAACTTTTTAAAAATATATATTGACACTATTTTCCCAAATATTTGTGTAATATGTTGAAGAACTTTTTAAAAATATATATTGACACTATTTTCCCAAATATTTGTGTAATATGTCGAAGAACTTTGGTTTTTCATATCTACACAAGAGTGCATGAACCATGGTGATGGGGACCAAGGAATTTGTATCACAGTGGCTAGAAAACATGTCCATGGGATCCTAAATTCCATTTACTTTATGGGAGAGGACCACCAGACCCCCCGCACCCCCTACCCCATCATCGACTGTGGGTGCCCTTGACACCAACTTTTCTAAAAACTCCATTCCGTAGTGCCATAACCAAAAATTTCTTTCTGACAGAAACCCTGAATGCACGAAACTACAAGGGGTGGGGGCTTTACTGTAGTGCACCCCATCATCACCATCACCATCATCACCACCATCACCATCACCACCATCATCACCATCATCACCACCATCACCATTACCACCATCACCACCATCACCATCACCACCACCATCATCACCACCATCACCATCACCATCACCACAACCACCACCACCACCACCACCAACAACAACATTCGGGAAATCCAAAACACATTATTGGGAATTAGCAGCATTAGAATTTCGTCATGATTCATTTTACTTATCAAATGCCCAAAATAGCATTTTAGGACATCTAGTTTTCACAAAAAGTGCCTGAAACCCTCTAGAATTCTTGTAAACGTAAAAGGCAGTCAAACAAGCTCTCCTTAACACGTGACTTAAAAATACAAACAAAAGGATTAAATATCAATGCTCCATATGGTAAAAATTTGAATGGCTTCTCATGCATACATGCAACTGTTTTTCACAGCGTTAAAGTTTGTTTTATTTAACAACACCACTAGAGCACATTGATTAATTACTTATTGGCTATTGGATGTCAAACATTTGGTAATTTTTACATATAGTCTTAGAGAGGAAACCCACAACGTATTTCCATTAACAGCAAAGGATTTTTTATATGCACCATCCCACAGAAAGGTTAGCACATACCACCGCCTTTGATATACCAGTCGTGGTGCACTGGCTGAGAGAGAGAGAGAGAGAGAGAGAGAGAGAGAGAGAGAGAGAGAGAGAGAGAGAGGAGAGAGAGAGAGAGGAGAGAGAGAGGGAGGGAGGGAGGGAGAGGGGAGGGAGGGAGAGGGAGTGGGAGAGGGAGAGGGAGGGAGAGGGAGAGGGGAGGGAGGGAGGAAAGGGAGAGGGAGAGGGAGATGTAGAGGTAGAGGTAGAGGTAGAGGGAGAGGGAGAGGGAGAGGGAGAGGGAGAGGGAGAGAGAGAGAGAGAGAGAGAGAGAGAAGAGAGAGAGAGGGAGAGGGAGAGGGGAGAGAGAGAGAGAGAGAGAGAGAGAGAGGGGAGGGAGGGAGGGAGGGAGGGAGGGAGGGAGAGAGGGAGGGAGGGAGAGGTAGAGAGAGAGAGAGAGAGAGAGAGAGAGAGAGAGAGAGAGAGAGAGAGAGAGAGAGAGAGAGAGAGAGAGAGAGAGAGAGAGAGAGAGAGATGGAGAGGTAGAGGTAGAGGTAGAGGTAGAGGTAGAGGTAGAGAGAGAGAGAGAGAGAGAGAGAGAGAGAGAGAGAGAGAGAGAGAGAGAGAGAGAGAGAGAGAGAGAGAGAGAGGGGCAAGAGAGAGAGAGAGAGAGAGAGAGAGAGAGAGAGAGAGAGAGAGAGAGAGATTTTAAAAAGTTAAAATTTGTTTTGTTTAATGACACCATTGGAGCACAAACATTTGGTAATTCTATCTCGTAGTCATCAAATGAAACCCGCTACATTTTTTCATTAGCAGAAATGGATCTTTTATATGCACTTTTCCACAGACAGGAAAATACATACCACAGCCTTTGACCAGCTGTGGTGCACTGGTTGGAATGAGAAGAAACCTAATCAGTTTAATGGATCTACCAATGAGTTTTCACGATTTACATGTAGTGGAGTGTGATGCACTCTACAACACACAAGAGAAAGCAATACTTCGTTGTTTTTTTCTGCAATGTGCAGATTTCTTTTCCAAAACACGACAGTATGAAGGTATACGGCAGGTGAAAGAGAGAAAGAGATGTTTAACTGCAGAAAATAACAGACGAGTCGCAGAATTCAGGCAGATAAAAACAAAATGTGCCGACGGCTGGAAACAACTGTCAGTATTGATCTTGCCAAAAATAAACACCCCAGTGATATGTATCTATATTCACCGACGTAAGTCATAATAAATAAATCTGTTATATTCATTAGAGTCTAAAGGCATCCCATTGGTCCAGCCGTAAAAATGATGGAGTTTTTACGTTCATTGAGAAATGACATCATTAGGGAACGTCACATGAGTCATTTTATACTGGTAGTTTGTATTAATGAGTGTTAACCAGCCTCGGTGGCGTCGTGGTAGGCCATCGGTCTACAGGCTGGTAGGTACTGGGTTCAGATCCCAGTCAAGTCATGGGATTTTTAATCCAGATACCACTTGCACCGACCAGTGATCCATAACTGGTTCAACAAAGGCCATGGTTTGTGCTGTCCTGCCTGAGGGAAGCACAAATAAAAGATCCCTTGCTGCTAATCAGAAGAGTAGCCCATGTAGTGGCGACAGCGGGTTTCCTTTCAAAATCTGTGTGGTCCTTAACCATATGTCTGACGCCATATAACCGCAAATAAAATGTGTTGAGTGCATCTTTAAATAAAACATTTCTTTCTTTCTTTCTTTCTAATGAGTGTTATTGTTCAGGGCCTCATTCCACAAAGCGATCTTAGCCCTAAGATTACCTTAAGTGCATACAGTAGTTATGCACTTAAGGTGATCTTAGGGCTAAAATCGTTTCATGGAATGGGGCTCTGTAACCTCCAGACAGAAAGTGGGTTATGTTTAGGGTTAGGGTTAAGAAAATCATACAGTAATGATAAGAGTAATTAATTTTGTCAAAAGGTTAACTTAAAAAAAAAAAAAATCTGCAAAACAATTTGGGGTATGGTGCCATACCCGTTCTACCCTCTGGTAGAAAGTCATATATGTATAGTAACAGGATCTGATTTTTAATGTCACGCATGTGATGTCACACGCATAGCTATATTATAAAATCGCTCATTTGACCTCTAGGTCATCGTACAATGTGGCTGAAATAACAGAAATAATAGCTATCTGCTTTATCCTGTTCAGAGCCTCGCGGAATTTCCCATTCTTACCGTCACATGATAAAGCATAAATACCGACGTCATTAACTACAGTGAATCTCCTCTAAACCGGACACCCTTGTGACCAAGTAAAAAGTCTGGTTTTAAGAGGTATCTGGTTTATAGAGGTTCTCTTCTGTACAGATATTTAAAAAGGGGCCGTGAAAAACGTCCAGTTTTGAGGGAATTCCATTCTACAGAGGGTCTGGTTTTGACAGGTCTGACTGCAATTATTTTCTATTTATTCAACATTGTGCTGTCCTGTCTTTCAGGATGTGTGTATAAAAGAAAGGCAAAGAAGAAATGTTTTGTTTGTTTTAAAGTCACTAAAACATTACGGCATACTATCACAGAGGTTCCAGAATACAGTCACCTGATGCCCGAGGCCAGTGGGTTTTTTAGATTTGGGCAACTAAATATTACTTTGTGCTATCTCGATGGCAAGTGGTCAAAAACCAAAATTTAAAAATCTACAACGCTACGATCATATGAAAACAAAAGAAACATCTACAAGTCACTTTTTTCAATTTGCTGTCACGTGCAATATTTCACTAACAAATAGTTGGAAACCAGTAATCTCTGACCCATCCATGACATTAATATACCTACCAATGTAATTTTATTCAAGTTATAAAGTGTAAACATTGAAAACACAAACGTTAATTGTTTTGTCACCATTTTCTTCTTTAAACTGGAACCCAAAGATGTGTTACTCTAATCCTAATAGTAGTAACATGTACAAACCAGTAAAAATTCATTATAACTGTGGCATATTATATGAGAAAGCAGCTTCCAGTTAAAGGAACATTCCTGAGTTTGCTGCAATTTTTTAAATGTTATCGACTAACAGAGACTTTTTAGCAATTGTAAATACATATCAAATATATTCTTCTGCATAAAATATTAGTGGCTGTATACTAAACGTGTTTCTGATCGTTCTAATATTTGTACTAGGTTCAATTTCATTTTATTTCCTAAAATATTTTTTTTCCTACGTACGAAATTATTTGAAAACAAAATCCAGTTTGGGCTTTTTTACATATATTAAGACGCCCAGAAACACATTGAATATACAGACGTTCTGATATTCTGAACAAGAAAATATATTAAATATGTAAGTTTAATCGCAGAAATATTTTATTAGTCGGAAACATCTTATAAACTCAGGAATGTCCCTTTAGTGTCATGTGATTCATTATGTATAATAACACAGATGTAAACAGTTTCTTAAACTTATTTTCGTGCTTATATCCAATTGAGGTTCAAGCACGCTGTCCTGGGCACACACCTCAGCTATCTGGGCTGTCTGTCCAGGACAGTGAGTTAGTTATTAGTGGTTAGTGAGAAAGAAGAGGGTGTAGTGGCCTTACACCTACCCACTGAGTCGTTAAAACTTGCTCTGGGTGGAAGCCGGTACCGGGCTATGAACCCTGTACCTACCAGCCGTATGTCTGATGCCATTAAAACTTGCTCTGGGTGGGAGCTAGTTCCAGGCTGTGAACCCTGTACCTATCAGCCTGTAGTCTGATGGCTTAACCACGACACCACCGACACCATGGATTTTCTCCATTCACTCTACGTGTGGCCTCATGGGTGAAATCAGTGTAATGTCATGTGATCATCTCCATGGTAATAACACAGACATAAACAATGAAACAATGGTTAACATGCACAAGATGAACTTCTTCAATACGATAAGACCCAAGAACTATGTTACTCCTAGCCTCATGGGTAATATTATTTAGTATCAAGAGATTATCTCCCTTATGAAGATCTTCATGTGGAGATGATGATATACACTGAATACCTGTGTATCTATGTATTACAGATGTTAGGTTGTTCTGTAGCTTACATCTACACTTTGTTAATATTACTGTGTTGCTTTGTTATTTGAGAGAAATGACAAAATGTGTTAGTGTGATGTTTTATTATATAACATTTAGTGAAATATCTTAAAATGTCAGTGAAATAAAAGTGTTATCAGTCACTCAGTGACGATCACACATTTTAGAGTGAAAATTTCACTATTTCACTCTAAAATGTGTTATCGACACTGTAGAAAGTGTTATCTTCACTGTAAGAAAGCCGGAACTATTTTGCTGCTGGCATTTTAAAAATAAAGGTAAATTGCCAAAAGTTATATAATAAATAGAAAATTTCATGTTTTTTGTCACATATGATTTATATCTTATCTCGTGAAGTTTGCAATCATATCACACTCGTCGCGCAAGACCATGCAGGTAAGCACTTCACCACCCCCCCCCACCCCCCACCCCCCATTACAGATACAGTTAAAGTATGTTTCGTTTAGCGACACCACTAGAGCACCTTGATGACAGACACAGAGACATAAAATTGATAATGCATGCTTCTCTTTCTTACACTGATGATCATGATTATTATTTAATATTTTAAAACGACTGATTGCTGACCTGGCGTTGCCGCGGGTGATGGCGGGGTCTTCCTACGACGTGGCCACATTTTGGCAAACCTCCAGAAAAAGGGTGTGTGATCGGCACCTGGCTTATTGGCGTCACTCATTGAGTCACCGACATTGGAACTAACTTCTTAGAAAAAACAAACATTTCAGAACTAAATCCATTTTACATCACATCCAGTAGAGTTGTTGTAAGTGATTCCTTCGATTGATCGTTTGTTTTGTTGTGTTGTTCAAATCCTTTAGAAGGTCTGTTTGTGGACTGTTTAGTCACAAACAAAAGGCGGTCAATTTCACAGAATTAAAGACATCTCATATTAATACAGCAGCCAGGTTGAAAATAAAACTTTTACAGGTAAAACTTTCCAAAAGTACCACATCCGTTTCATCTTGGAATCTTTCACCAATTAAAACATCCTGAACAACAGCTCTTCAGGCTTCACACACTGCCACAAAATCACAAATTTTCATCGGAAATAAATACAGTTCCTAAATACAGTTCCTAAGCAACCGACTTTCTTCATTGACAAACAGCATCAAAGGACTTGAGATTCAAATTATTCCTGTGAATTCTAATTTAAGTATCTCTATTATTTTGACATGCACAACACTTGCGCTTCCTTTCAAAGACGGTTTGAGCAAGTTCCTGTGAATCTGGCGCCCATTAAACCAGGTGGGATCGAGTTTCAGGTAAAACTCTTGTGATCATAATTGTGTGGCCCAATCACTTTGGGACATGCCGGCTTATTGCTGCACAAACTGACATGGCTGAAATTGCCGTCTGCTACAAATTATCTTCCTGCTAATTTGACGTCTGCCAGCAGTTCATGTTCACTGGCGGTTGTGCCGTCTGCCACGGGCTTTTGAGTCAGTGGAGCAGAAGACAACACAAATCACCCACAGAAGAAGGCGAAAAAGAGGAGCTGAAGGAGCCGACTCTTGGCTTTCTCATTCCATCTCGTAAATCACTGCGCCGTCATAGGGTCAGCCGAGGTCAACTCTCGTCTACCAAAGTACCAAACTGAAAGTCTCAACTCAACCGAAACTCAAGAACTGCAGCAGAGTCAGGAAAAAAACATCTGTCGGAAACCGTTTACCTTTTTCTCTTTATGTTTTTTTGTCTCTCTCTCTTTTTTTGTTTTGCCAGGTATTGACAGAAAAGGTAGAATCTTAGTTCACACTTGTAAGAAGATTCTTCGAAAATGGAGGTCTACCACGAAGATGAAAAAAGTTTCTTGTTTTTCTTCTTCTCCACAAGGCTATCCCGCCATTCCACCTTAGAACCAGGTACACTACACTGGCTGACAGGGTTCTGTGATCCTAGCCTGACTCAGTTCGTGCCAAACACTACATGACACCAATTAACAAGTGAAAGTGAGAACATGTTTTAGTCAGGCTGTATACTCGCTCTCTCCATCTCTCCGTCTCTCTGTATTTTTATTTTTCTCACTCTTTCTTTCTCTATATGTATCTTTGTCTCTGTATCTATCTCTCAGTTTCAATATAAGTCTGTCTTGTTTGTTCTCTCTCTCTCTCTCTCTCTCTCTCTCTCTCTCTCTCTCTCTCTCTCTCTCTCTCTCTCTCTCTCTCTCTCTCTCTCTCTCTCTCTCTCTCTCCCTCTGTCTCCCTCTGTCTCTCTCTGTCTCTCTCTTTCCCTCTCTCTCTCTCTTTCTATCTGTCCTCCAGTCTCTCTCTCCTCCTCCCTCTCTTCCTCTCCTCTCTTTCTCTTTCTTTCTATCTGTCTCTCTCTCTCGTCTCTCCTCTGCCCTAAGTGTCTCTCTCTCTCTCTCCTCTCTCTCTCTTCTCTCTCTCTTAGCCTAGCTCTCTCTCTCTCTCTCTCCTCAATCGACGAATCTCTCTCTCGGGGGGGTCTCTTTGTGCTCTCAGTTTTGTCTCTCTGTACAGTATATATCTCTCTCTGTCTCTCTCTGTCTCTCTCTCTGTCTCTCTCTGTCTCGTTCTCTTCTGATTTTTTATCTTTCAAATGTCACCCACGTGGAGGACTGTATTCTTAAAAAAAAAACTCTAACCACACAATTTTATAGTCACTTAAATTGGCACCAATTAACAAATGAAGGTGGCAAACATTTTTGACAGACATCCTGCTGTCCATGTGTCTCTGTTCTGGTTTAGTTTTTCTTCAAGTGTATCTTACCCCTGTATGTAAGACTATAATGTAGACAACACACAGTACTACACTGGCTAGCCCAATTATGTGGCTTTTATAACCATGTTCCAGATACTTTCCTCCGACTCTTGCCATTACTATACGAACCGTAGTAGATGTATTTCACTGCCTTTAAACAGTGGCGAGAAGAAACTGTTATTATGGTGTTTATCAACGCTAACATTTACGATCCACCTCTCCTCTCATCTACACAGTCCCAGACTTGAAAGAAAGGAAGCGAACTTGGCTTAACGACCCCTCAGCATATTTTAACCGAGACTTGCAAAGGGCAAAGTAAATACAATTAAATGTTGATTGCTCCGTGTTTAATTATGCATAATCTTCTGACTGGCTAGAGGACAGAAATACCACAAACACACAATGTGGTCGAAATATGCGACTGACCAAAATACACTGGAACTAATTTCTAAACCAGACAGTGACCAATTATAATCCACAAGACACAAACATACAGTAAACTTGAGTCATCTCAGTCCATGTATGAAAAGTTTAAAGTTTGTTTTGTTTAACGACACCACTAGAGCACATTGATTAATTAATCATCAGCTATTGGATGTGAAACATTTGGTAATTCTGACACGTAGTAGTCATCAGAGGAAACCTGCTACATTTTTCATCATGCAACAAGAGATCTTTTATATGCACTTTCCCACAGACAGGATAGCACATACCACAGAACCTTTACCCAGTTGTGGCAAAATAATATTGGTTTCAGCAGGGGTCTGGATTACACAGGTTTATTAATTTTGACAGTTAAAGAAATTTAAGCTTGTTTTGTTTAACGACACCACTAGAGCCCATTGATTTATTAATCATCAGCTATTGATATATAGTCTTACTAACTCTTGCACTGGTTGAATCACCACGACTGCTAAATCAAAGGCCATGGTATGTGCTATCCTGTCTGTAGGATGGTGCATATAATGGGAAAAAAAGTAGCAGGTTTCCTCTCTTAAGACAATATGTCAGAATTACCAAATGTTTGACATCCAATAGCCGATGATTAATAAATCAATGTGCTCTAGAGGTGTCGTTAAACAAAACAAACTTTATATCCCCAGGACTTTAGATCTCATTAATTGGGGCACAACAGTAAAAAGTTTATTTTATTTAACGACGCCACTAGAGCACATTGATTTTTATCTTATCATCGGCTACTGGACGTCAAACATATGGTCATTCTGACATATTTCTTTAGAGGAAACCTGCTGCCGCCACATAGGCTACTCTTTCCGATAAGCAGCAAGGGGTCTTTTATATGCACTTTCCCACAGACAGGACAGCACATACCACGACCTTTGATGAACCAGTTGTGGAGCACTGGTTGGAACTGAAAATAGCCCAAACTGCAAATGGGTCTACTGAGAAGGATCGATCCGATGACCGACCGCTTCACAGGCGGACACGCTACCGCTTGAGCTACATCCCGTTCCCGGGGGACAACAGGGTTTTTTGTCTGTTCTGAGCACACCAAGCTCTTTTTAGTGCGGTAATGTAAATAATAGCTGGTAAAAAGTTGTGTACATGTATATAAGTTATTCTAATCTAATTACAGTTTAACATTACATTGATTTTAAGGTGAAATGTTTCAAGGTTAACATGTTTGTTCTTAATTTGGGCTTGCTTGTTTTACCCTCTCTCGATATAACCACTAACCCACCATCTTCAACACCTTAGAATCCATTCAACTGATTGAGGTTTTTCTTGTTCCAACCAATGCACCACAACTGGAAAATGGCTGTCGTACATGTATGTATTTTCCTATCTGCGGGGAAATGCATATAAAAGATCCCTTGCTGCATTAGAAAAAATTTAGCAGGTTTCCTCTGATGACTACGAGTCAGAATTACCAAATGTTTGACATCCAATAGCCGATGATTAATTAATCAATGTGCTCCAGTGGTGTCGTTAAACAAAACAAACTTTTTTTCTTTTTTTTTCAACAACCTAGATAGCCAAACAAAGAAAGGAAGGAAAATGGTTTATTTAACAATGCACTCAACACATTTTATTTACGGTTCTATGGCATCGGAAATATGGTTAAGGATTACACATATATTGAGGGAGGAAACCCGCTGTCGCCATTTCATGGGCTACTCTTTTCAATTAGCAGCAAGGGATCTTTTATATGCACCATCCTCATAGACAGGATAGCACATACCATGGCCTTTGATGTACCAGTCGTGGTGCACTGGCTGGAGCGAGAAATAGCCCAATGGGCCCGCTGACAGTGATTGATCCCAAACCGACCGTGCATCAAGTGAGAGCTTTACCACTGGGCTATGTCTCGCCCCAACAAACAAAGAAAGTCAGGACTTATTAAGCATTAGTTGGATATAAGCGAGAAAATCTAGATAAAATTAAAAAAGGACATTTGATTAGGACAGGT
The DNA here is from genome assembly GCF_016097555.1 of Gigantopelta aegis. NCBI lineage: Eukaryota > Metazoa > Mollusca > Gastropoda > Neomphalida > Peltospiridae > Gigantopelta > Gigantopelta aegis. The sequence continues at coordinate 16,808,226 of NC_054710.1, read as the reverse complement.
AGGACAGGCATAGATAGGATGATGGATGAGTAAATGGACACACAATCAATATTAAATTATTTAGCATTTTCTTTTTACAGATTAACCTTCCGACTACTGCAGGGCGAGATATCTCAGTGAGTGGACATACTGTATACTGCATACAGTGCATTCCCCAATTCATAGTTCCCACCTTTTTGCACACGGCACTCACCAAAAACAGAAATATAATAAAAGAAAAAAGATTTCTTTTCAATATGGTGGCTTTTATTTTGATTTTTTCAAATCAAAATACCTTGTAATTTTTAGTTGAAAAAGTCATTTTCGGCAAGTATTTTCGCTTGACAACAATGGCGGCACGTCGCGGTCATTTTCAGGGATCGATAGCTGATTGTGACAGCTAAATTTGATCGTTTTACCAACAATGAAAATCACCAAATATTGCAATATGAATTGTAGTTCGGGTTTTTGTTAAAATTCTGGTCAGAACACTGTTATCAGGAATAATGGACATAAATGTCCGTAAGTAAACGCGACTTTTTCTATTTGTTGCCTAATTTTAATCACCATTAACTGATCTAAAATATTTTTTTTACAAAAACAATACTTACAATTCATATATGAACTTTATTTCATGTATTTATAAAACAGTTAAGTGAATATATGTCAGTAAAAATTATAAACTTATACCCACTCAACGTGGTTTTTGTTAAAAATTAATCCAGTAGTCTAAAGGTTAACAAAAATAATAAAGAAAACTTTCAATTCAGGTTATATATGATATGCAAATGTACAGAAAAGATAATTAAGAACTGAATTCTGAAAAGTATTTTCCTACAGACACAAAGCATTAATTATTCATAAACTCAATTCACACAAAAAAAGAAACAAAAGCAGGAAGGATGGAAGGAAATGTTTTATTTAACGACGCACTCAACACATTTTATTTACGGTTATATGGCGTCGGATATATGATTAAGGACCACACAGATATTGAGAGAGGAAACCCACTTCATGGCCTACTCTTTTCAATTAGCAGCAAGGGATCTTTTATATGCACCATCCCACAGACAGGATAACACATACCACAGCATATGATGTACCAGTCGTGGTCCACTGGCTGGAACGAGAAATAGCCAAATGGGTCCTCCAACTAGGATCGATCTCAGATAAACAAAAGAAACTAAAAAAAACAAAAAAAACAAGAAACAAAAACGAAGGGCTTTGTTTATAAAAAATATAAAAAAAAAAAAAAAAAAATTCAATCTTCTTCAAAAGTGACTTGAAGAAGGAAGAATTCCTTGTTTTCACATCACCACATCATCAATCACATGTTGTGTTAAAATAGTCGAAATCTCTAGATTAACCTTTTCTTTTATGGCACTGATGTTTACAATACCGCAGTAACCATATTTCCCTTTCACTGACAGCACGCCTAACAAGCCGGATTTAACTTAGTTAGCATACTACTTGAACACAACTCAGTCAGGAAGTAGAAATAATGAGGTCAGCCTTGATTACCATCACATCTGGTTTCTCATCTACTTTAGTCATCTGAACATCATCAGTTAATCACTTCCCGAAAACACCAAAGGATTTTTTTTTTGCTTCTAACACGGACAGTTAATAACCCTGGTGTACATGGCAAATGATTTTCATTTTGTTAAAAAAAATATAAAAAAAAAACTTTTTGCCTTTGGTTTTTGCTTCTTTTCATTTTTTGCTCTTTTTTTTTCTTTTCTTTTTTCTTTTTATTTATTTAAAAGTATTTGAGAGACAGATAAAAATTTATATTACCATTGTAGGCAATTAATAATTTTTCAGTGTCAGTAAATGGTTTTAATTTTTTGTTTATCTATATCTTGTCTTTGCATTTTATTTATTAAAAATTATTTGTTTAAGAGCTACATGTAGCTTATAATTTATATTACTGTTGTAGGCAATTAATAACATTTCAGTGTTGGTAAATGGTTTTAATTTTTGTTTATCAATATCTTTTCTTTGTTTTTATTTATTTAAAATTATTTATGTCTGAATGGCAGGTTAAAATTTATATTACTGTTGTAGGCAATTAATAACATTTCAGTGTTGGTAAATGGTTTTAATTTTTGTTTATCTATATCTTTTCTTTGTTTTTTATTTATTTAAATTATTTATGTCTGAATGGCAGGTTAAAATTTATATTACTGTTGTAGGCAATTAATAACATTTCAGTGTCGGTAAATGGTTTTAATTTTCTGTTTATCAATATCTTTTCTTTGTTTTTATTTATTTAAAATTATTTATGTTTAAGGATCAGGTTAATGTTTTATTATCGCCATTTATTGCAATCAGTTAACTTTGAGTACATGCAAAGGGTTTTTCAATTTCCATTTCAAAAATATATAGAGATTATTATACAAACTTGTGTGTCATACTGATTTTACGAAATCAGTACAACTCACACGTCAGTGTAATAATTTCTTTATTATCCATATTATTATTATTATTATAGTAATTTTTTTATGAATAACAAGGCTCAAGGGCCGTCTCATAATGTTTCAACCACAACTAGATGGAGACGACGAAATGATGTCATATTCCACATGCACAGTCTGAGCTAGGACGCTCGGGAAAAACGTTTTTGTATGGGCCTCGGTAAACCTAGGGCCTCACAAAAAAACATTTTGTCCCTCGGTTTCGAATAGCCTTATCTATACCTCACAACGGTGATAGATTCTATTAATATAATTTTCAAATTTATTTTGCCATCCTATTTGTTTATAATATTTTATTAATACATGTATTATTAATATTATATTATTATTATTGATTATTATTTCATTATTAAGGGCAGTATAAATTAATTAGCTAGTTTAGGTGAATTGATTGGGTGTTTGTTTGTTTTCTTCACATTTTCACCATTTAATTAATCAATTCTGAGCACATTAGATTGAAATATTTTCACTTTTTTACACAGAAAAATTTGCCGTATCCATTACCAAAAATAGAAACTAGTTCTTTGGCAAATGGAGAAATGGTTCAACTTCAAAACTGGGTCAGTCACCTTTTTGGATTTTTCATTAATATTAAAAATAATAAAATAGATTAAAAGATAAATTACTTGGATGTGATACTATTGTTGGGGCATGTAACTCAAGACATGGAATAAATATTTATATCATTATTTATCTGAGACCACGGGGCGGACGGAGCTCAGTGGTATATTAAAGCGGCTCGACTTGATGCCCTGTCGGTTTGGGATCGATCCCTGTCAGTGGGGCCCCTTGGGCTATTTCTCACTCCAGCCAGTGCACCACGAATGGTTACATCAAAGGCGTGGTATGTTCTATCCTGTCTATGGGATGGTGGATATAAAAGATCCCTTGCTGGCATAAGCAAAAACTAGTAATTCCATTGAAGTGGTTACCGCAGATTTCCTCCCTCATATCGTGTGGTCCTTAACCATAATGTCCGACACCCTATAATAACCTTACATATAAAAATGTGCTGAGTGCGTCGTTAAATAAAACATTTCCTGAGACTGTCCCATTAAAGGTACATAGGCCTACTTTTTTTCAACACTAAGGCTTATTTTTAGCTATTACAGCAGTTTTTGATAACTGAAATCATACTTTACTTAGATTTTATTGTTTAGATTATACATTTCCGTACATTCGAAGTGTTTTTGGTCATCCTTGTTTTTTTAATATCACAAAATGCATTTCTCATATTTTTAAAAACACACGTGCGTCTGAGAAGTAACAGTTATGGAGTCGAGTTTTAGTATATTTTTAGAGGGTATTTCACTATTTCAAAGTCACAGACTCATGTTTCACTCAATTGTAACTTTATCCAAATGTGTTACAGGTTTGTAGATTAACTAAACTTAGTGTTAATTTTCACGGGTTGAAACTAAGGTCTGTCCCTTTAATGAAGTGTGAAATCTCTTGTGGTATATTGTGCTATATACTAGTAGCTGGTGCATATTAAGCATTGTTTAAAGTGTGTTTTGTTTAACGACATCACTAGAGCACATTGATTCATTAATCATCAGCTATTGTATGTCAAACATTTGGTAATTTTGACATATAGTCTTAGAGCGGAAACCCTCTATATTTTTCCATTAGTAGCAAGGGATCTTTTATATGCATCATCCCATAGACAGAATAACACACACCACGGCTTTGATATACCAGTCATGGTGCACTGGCTGGAATGAGAAATAACCCAATGGGTCTACCGACGGCATCAAATGAGGGCTTTACCACTGGGTGACATTCCCCCCCCCCCCCCCCCCCCCCCCCCCCCCATCCTGTTGAGCGATTTGATGACAGCGACTGTACACCATACACCTGGCCAGGTGAAATGGGTAACTCCAATCTGTAGTTTAGTATCACTACTAGATCCCATACTGACCATGCATCAAGCGAGAGCTTTACCACTGGACTACATCTCACCACTTTGTAGAGATATTGTTCACACAGACTGTACACCACACACCTGGCCAGGTGAACTGCGTAACTCCTGTCTGTAGTTTAGTATCACTATTCGATCTCAGACAGGATGGCACATACCGAGGCCTTTGATATACCAGTCGTTGTGCACTCGCTGGAATGAGAAATAACCCAATGGGTCCACCGACAATCCCAGACCGACTGTGTATCAGGCGAGCACTTTGCCATCAGGCGAGCACTTTGCCACTCAATCCCCGACCGACTGTGCATCAGGCGAGCACTTTGCCACTCAATCCCCGACCGACTGTGTATCAGGCGAGCACTTTACCACTCAATCCCAGACCGACTGTGTATCAGGCGAGCACTTTACCACTCAATCCCAGACCGACTGTGTATCAGCCGAGCACTTTGCCACTCAATCCCAGACCGACTGTGTATCAGGCGAGCACTTTGCCACTCAATCCCAGACCGACTGTGTATCAGGCGAGCACTTTGCCACTCAATCCCAGACCGACTGTGTATCAGGCGAGCACTTTGCCACTCAATCCCAGACCGACTGTTTATCAGCCGAGACACTTTGCCACTCACTCCCAGACCCGACTGTGTATTCAGGCGAGCACTTTGCACTCAATCCGACCGGGACTGTGTATCAGGCGAGCACTTTGCCACTCAATCCCAGACCGACTGTGTATCAGGCGAGCACTTTACCACTCAATCCCAGACCGACTGTGTATCAGGCGAGCACTTTGCCACTCAATCCGACCGACTGTGTATCAGGCGAGCACTTTACCACTCAATCCCAGACCGACTGTGTATCAGGCGAGCACTTTACCACTCAATCCCAGACCGACTGTGTATCAGGCGAGCACTTTGCACTTCAATCCCAGACCGACTGTGTATCAGGCGAGCACTTTGCCACTCAATCCCAGACCGACTGTGTATCAGGCGAGCACTTTGCCACTCAAATCCCAGACCCGAACTGTGGCAGCAGGCGAGCACTTTTGCCACTCAATCCCCGACCGACTGGTGCATCAGGCAGAGCACTTTGCCACTCAATCCCCGACCTCTGTGCTCAGGCGAGCACTTTCCACTCAAATACCCGACGACTGTGCATCAGGCCGAGCACTTACAACACTCAATCCCCGACACGACTGTGTATCAGTCGAGCACTTTACCACTGGGATACCGTCCACGCCCATGGTGCCATTTCATATACAGACTTGAACCACCGAAGTTGCTACTTTTTAGAAAAAAAGGGGGAGTAAGGAGAAAAGGAAGGAAAAGGGGGATGAAGGGAGAAGGGGTGGAGGAAGGAAACCGGAGGGGGGGAGAAAGAGGAAAGAGGAGAAAAGAAAGGAAGGGGAAGTAAAGGGGGAGGAGGGAGGAAAAGAGGAAAGAAGAAAAAAGGGAGGGAAGAAGGGAAAAATGAGGGGAGGAAGGGGAAAGAAGGGATAAAAGAAAGAAAGAAGGGAGAAGAGGGAGATGGGGGAAGCAAAGATGGTGAAGGAAGAAAGTAGAAGGATTAGGGAGAATGAAGAGAGAAGCGGGGGGGAGGAGACAGGGGGGAGAGGAAAAAGGAAAAGGGGAAGAGGGGAAAGGAAGAAGGGGGGGAAGGGGAGGAAAAGTGGAGGAAAGGGAGAGATGGGGGAAAAAAAGGGAAAGGGAGAAGGTGAGAAGAAGAAGCGGGGGGGATGGGAGGAGGAGGAAGGGAAAGGGGAAGAAGAGGCAATGCAGGAGGAAAAAGAAGAAAGAGAGAAAGGGAGAAGGAGGGGGGGGAAAGATGAGGGAGAGGAGAAAAGGAAGGAGGGAGAGGCAAGGAAGATAAATAAAAGGGGGGAAAAAATAGGAGGAAAGGAAAGGGAAGAGAAGGAGGGAAGGAAGAAGAAGGAAAGGAAAAAGGGGGAAAGAGAGAGGAGAAGGAAAGGGAGGAAAGGGGAAAAAGGGCAGGAAGGTGGAGAGGGGCCCAAAAGAGAAAGAGAGGGGGAGGATCCAGCGGAGGGAAGGGAAGAAAAAGGGGGAAAGGGGGAGGAAGGAAAGAAAGGAAGGGGGACGGGGCGAAGGAGGGGGGAGAGGAAAAAGGAAAGGAGGGGAAGGTCGAAAAGGAAGAAGGGAAAAAGGGAGGTAAGAAAGGAAGAAAAAAGGGGGAGGGGGAGGAGAGAAGTGGAAAGGAGGAGGGGAAGGGGGGGGGGGGAGAACGAAAAAAGAAGAAGAGAAAGGGGAAAGGATCAAGGGAAGGAGGAAAGGAAGGGAAAGGGGGAGGGGAGGAGAAAGAAGAAAAAAAGGGGGAAGGACAGGAGAGATAGGGAGAATGGGGGGAGGGAGAGGAGGAGAGGGGGGGAGGAGGAAGGGGGAGTGGAAAAAAGGGAAAAAAAAACCTTCCGAAAAGGGGGGAGAAGGGAAAATGGGAAAGGGAAAGGGGGGAAAGGGAAGGACGAGATAAGGGGAGGAAAGAGAGGGCAAGAAAGAGGGGAGGAACAGAAGGAGGAAAGAAGGGGGAAAGAGAGGGGGGAAAGAGAGGAGGAGGAAGAAGGAAAAACAAGGACGGGGAGGGGAGACCACAGGGGAAGAAAGAAAAAAAAGGGGGGGAAGCTGAGAGAATCAAAACAAAAGAGGGAAAGAGGAAAGACAGAAGGAAGAAAGGAGAGGTAGGGAGGGGGGAGTAGAGGAAAAAAAGGAAAGGGGAAGAAGGAAGTGGAAGATATAGGGTCAGGGGACGGGAAGGGAAAAGGAGGGGGAGGAAGAAAAGGGAGAGGAAGGGAGAAACATAGAAAATCGGGAGGGGAAAAAGAAGGAAAGGGAGTAGAAAAGGGGAGGGGGATAAATGCGAGGCAAGGGGTAAAAGACTAGGGGGGAAAGGGGGGTAAAAGCAGGAGAGGGGGACATGAAAGGGGGAGAGAAAATAAAGAGGATGAGGAGGGACAAGAAAGGAAGGGGACTAGGCGGAAAAAAAGGCAAGAACCAAGAACAGGGAAAACAGAAAGGAAAGAAAGGTGGGGGAGGGGGAAAGAACAGAAGGGAAGGAAGTCAGAAGGGAACAAAGGGGGGGAGGGAAAAAGGAGTTGGGAAGGGAAAAGAGAGGGAAAAGGGAAGGGGGTGGGAGGCGGGAAAGAAAAAAAGTAAAAGGAGACGGGAGGGGGGAAAGGGGGGGGAGAAAGGGGAAGAGAGGTTCGCGAGGAATTAAAGGGGGAGGGAGGAGCGGAAGAGAGAAACGGAGGGGAGAAGCGGAAAGAAAAAGAAAGGAGGGAGTGGGGGGGGGGAAGGAGAGGTAAGAGGAGGGTGGAAAGGGTTGGGGGGGAGAAGGGGGGGGGGGGGGAAAAGGGAAAGTGAAAAAGGAGGGAAAGAGACAGGAAAGAGGGGGGGAAGGGGGGAAGGGGGGAGGGGGGGGAAGGGGGGAGGAAAAGGGGAGGGGAAAGAGAGAGAAGGGAAGAAAAAAGGAAAGGAGGAGAAGGGAAGGAAGGAGGAGGAAGGGGGGTAGAGGGAAAAAAAAAAGAATAGGAAGGGAAAAAGAAATAGGGGGGATAAAAGAGAAAGGGAAGAAAGGGAAAGGGAAGGAGAAAGGAAGGGGGGAGAAGAGGAGGAAAAGAAGGAGAAAGAAAAGAAAGGGGGGGGGGAAAGGAAAGAAAAGGAGAAAGGATAAGAAAAGGAAGGGAAGAAAAAAAAAAGGGGAGGGAGGGGAGGGGGAAAGGAGAACATAAAGAGGGAAAAGGGGAAAAAGAGAAAAGAAGGGGGGAAGAAGAGTAGGAAAGAGGATAAGGGGGAAAGAAGTGAAAGGGAGGGCTTTTAATAAAAGAGGGGAGAGAACATTGGAAACAGAAAAGTAAAATAAGAGCAGGGGGGGGAAAGGAAGGGAAAGGAAGAAGGAGGGAAGAAAGAAAGAAAAAAAGAAGGGGGATGGAAAGAAAAAGGGGGGAAAGGAAAGGAAGAAGAGAAAAATGGAAAAGGAATGAAGGGAAGGAAAAACAGAGGAAGAAGGAAGGGTAGGGAGAAAAAGGGGGGAAAGAAAGAGGGGGAAAAGAGGAAAGGAGAAAAAGGGAAAAGAAAGGGGAGGGGAAGAAGGGAAAGGGGGGAGAGGGGAGGGAGGGAAGGAAAAGGAAGGTGGGATGAAGGGGGAAGGGAAAGGAAGAAGGGGGAAAGGGAAAGAGAAAGGGGAAAGGAAGTTGGGGGGGAGGAAAAGAGGGAAGGGGGAAGAGAAGAAGGGAAAAGAAGAGGGGGAGAGAGGTAGGAAAGGGGAGATAAGAAGGGGGGGGAGAAGGAGATGAGGAGAGGGAGGGGGGGGGAAAAGAAGGAAGGGGGGGGGGGGAAAGGAGGGGAAAGAAAAAGGAGGATGAAGAGGTGGAATGGAAGGAGAAAATGGTGGGGGAAAAATGGAGAGGGAGGGGGAAGGGAGAGAGAGGGGGAGGGGGGGAGGTGAGAGATCGGTCGTGAGGATTGAAAATGGAGGGAGAGGGAAGAAAGGAGAGGATGGCCTATATGATAGGAGAAAGGGGAAAAAGGAGAGAAAAGAGGGGAAAAAGGAAAAAAGGAGTTGGTTAGGGAAAAGGGAAAGGTGAGATAAAAGAAAGAGTGATAAGAGGGATAGTGAAGGTGGGGGTTTTTGTAAAAGAGGAGTATGGGGAAGAAAGGAAAAGAAAATAAAAGTGGGGAAGGAGTGTGAGGGACTGATTAAAGGGGAATGGAGGGAAAAGGAAAAAGGGGGGTAGGGGGAAGAGGGAAGAAAGGAAAGAAGTGAGGGAGGAGGGAAAGTAGGGAAAAGAGGGGTGGAGTGAAAGGAAGAAAGAGAAGGGAGGTAGTGAGGGGGGAAAGAGAGAAAACCAAGGGAAGGGAGGGGGGAAGTGGATGAGAAAGTGTGAAAAAAGGAGAGTATGGGTATGAGAGGAGAAGGAATAAGGAAAAAGGAGAAGATAAAGGAAGGGGGATGGGGGAAAAAGAAACGAAAGAGGGTGGACGTAGGAAAGGAAGGGAAAGGGAAGAGGAAGGGGAATACCGCAAAGGGAGAGGGGAAAAAGGGGAAGAAAGATAAAAAGGAAAATAAAGAATGGGAGGAAAGAGGGGAAGGAAAGAAAAGTAAGGGGGAGAGGGGATGAAAGAAAGAGGGAGGAGGGGGAGAGGAAGAAGAAAAATAGGAAGGAAATAGAAGAGTATGAAGAATGGGAAAAGGGGGGGTAGAGGCGTGTAAACAGAGAAGAACAATAGGAAAGAGATGAGAAGGAGAAAAGAAGAGATAAAGTGGGTAAAGAGAAAGAGGTATGGAAAGAAAGATGGGGTGAAGGGGGGAAAAGGAGTAGGGAAAGGAAGAGGAAAAGAACAGAAGAAAAAAAAGAAAAGGGGAAAAAGGAAAGTGGAAAGAAAAGTGGAAAAGGGGGGGGGAAAAAAAGAGAGAACAAAGAAAGGGAAAATGAAAAGGAATTATGGGCGATATAGGAGGCCAGAGGGTAGAAGGAGAAGAGAAGAAGAAGGAAAAAAGGAAAAAAGAAATAAAAAGAACGTTGAAGGATAGGAAAAAAAGGAGGGGGGGGAAAAAATGGGGGGAAAAAAAAGAAAAGGGAAAAGGGATGGAAGAGAAAAGAAAAAGGGGGGGGAAATGAACGAAAAAATGGGGGAGGGGAAAAGGGAAGAATGAGTAAAGGAGTTAAAAAGGGGGAAGGAAGAGAAAGAGGGGGGGTGAGAGAGGGGGACGAAAAGAGGTCATGGAAGAGAGGAGATGGGAAAGATAGAAAAAAGGGTGGGTGGAAAACGGAGGGAACAAAAGAGAAAAGGAAAAGCGTAGGTAGAAGGTGACGAAGGTGGCGGAGAAGTGGGGGGGGGGAAGAGGGAAAAAAGGGGAAAAAGAGCAAAAAGTAAAGGGGAAAAAAAAAGAAAGAAGGACAGGAAAAAGAAAGGAAAGGGGGGGTGGGAATAAGATGGGGAGAAAGGGATGATGAGGGAGCAGATGGGGGGGGAAAAAAAAAGTGGAAAAAAAAAGAGGTGGTGGGGGCGGGGGGGGGGGAGACAAGGACAGGGGGAAAAGAAGGGAGGGAGGGGAAAAAAGAAAAGGGGAGACAGAAGGGAGGAAAAAAAGGGAAGGAAGGGGGAGAGAAGGGGAGAAGAGGAAGGAAAGAAGGAAGGGGGAGGGGAGAAGAGGGGGAGGGGAAGGGGGGGGGAAGAGGGGGGAAAAGAGGAAGAGGAAGGGGGGGGGAGAAGGAGAGGAGGAAGGAAAGGAGGGGGGGGAAGAAAAGGGGAGAGGGGGGGGAAGGGAGGGGGGAGGGGAGAGGGGGAGGGGGGGAAAGGAGAGGGGGAGAGGAAGGGAAAAGGGGGGGGAGAAGGGAAGAAGGAAGGAAGGGGGAGGAGAGGAAGGGGGGAGGGAGGGGGGGGGGAAGAAGGGGAGGAAGGAGGGGAGAGAGGAGAAGGAGGAAAGGGAGGAAGAGGAGAGAGAAGGGGAAAGAGGGGGAGAGAGGAGAAGAGGGAGGAAGGGAAGGGAAGAGAAAGAAGAGAAGGAGGGGGAAAGGAAGGAGGGGAAGAAAGGGAGGGGGAGGAGAAGGAGGGGAAGGGAGGAAGAGAAGGGAGGGGAGGGGAGAAGAAGGAGAAGGAAAGGAGAGGAGGGGAAGAGGAAGAGAGGGGGAAGGGGGGGAAAGAGGGGGGGGGAAAGGAAGGGGGGGGAGGAGGGAGGAAGGGGAAGGGAGGGAGGAAGGAGAGGGGAGGGAGGAGAGGAAGGGGAAGGAAGGAGGAGGAAGGGGGGAGAAGGGGGGGAGGGGGGAAGGAAAGGGGAGAGAAGAAAAGGGAGGGGAGGGGAGGGAGAGGAGGAAGGAAGGGAGGGGGAAGGAAGGAGAGGGGAAAAGGGGGAGGGGGAAGGGAAGGGAGAGGGGGGGAAAAGGAAGGGGGAAGGGGGGGAAGGAGAGGGGAAGGGAGGGGGGAAGAAGGGAAGGGAGGGGGAGAGAGGGGGGAAAAGGGGAGGAGAGGGAGGAGAGAGGAGGAAAGGGGAGGAAGGAGGGGGGGGGGGGGAGAGAAGGGAGGAGGAGGAGGGAGGAAAGAGGAAGGAAGAAGGAGGAGGAGAAGAGGGGGGGAGAGGGGGGAGAGAAGGAGGGGGGGAAGGAAGGGGGAAGGGGGGGAAGGGAGGGGAGGGAGAGAGGGAGGAAAGGAAGGAAGGGGGGGAGAGGGGAGAGGAAAAGGGAAGGAAGGAAAAAGGGGGGAAGAGGAGGAAGAGGAGGGGGGGAGGAGGGAAGAAGGGGGGAAGGGGGAGGGAAGGGGGAAGAAAAAGGGGAGGAAGAGGGAAGAGGGGAGGAGAGGGGAGGGGAGAGAAAAGGGGGGAAAAAGAGGAAGGGGAGGAAAGAAGGGGAGGAAGGAGGGGGGGAGGGAGGGGAGGAAGGGGAGGGGGGAAAGAAAAAGAAGAGAAGGGGAGGAAGGGAGGGGGAGAGAGAGGGGGGGAGGGAGGAAGAGAGGGGGGGGAGAAGAGAGGGAAGGGGAGGGGGGGGGGGGGAAGGGAGGAAGAGAAAAGAAGGGGGGAGAGAGGAAAAGAGGGGGAGAGGGAGAGAAGAGGGGAGAAAGGAAGGGGAAGGAGGAAGGAGGGGGAGGGGAGGGGGGGGGGAAGGAGGGGGGAAGGGGGGAGAAGGGGGGGAGGGGGGGGGAGAGGAAGGAAGGGAGAAGGGAGGAGGGGGGAGGGGAAGGAGGGAAAGGGAGGGGGAAGGAAGGAAGGGGGGGGGAGGGGAAGGAAAGGGAGGGGGAGGGGGGGAGGAGGAGAGGAAGGAGGAGGGAGGGGAGGAGGGAGGAGGGAAGGGGGGGGAGGGGGGGGAGAAGGAAGGGGGGAGGGGGAAGGAGGGAAGGAGAGGAGAAGAAAGGAAGAAGGGGGAAGGGGGGGGAGAAGGAAGGGAGGGGGGAGGAGGAAGGGAAGGAGAAAGGAAGGAAGGGGAAGGAAGGGGGGAAGGGAGGGGGAGAAGGGAGGAGGGAAGGGGAGGGGGGGGGGGAAGGAGGAAGGGGGGGGGAGAAGGGAGAGGAAGGGGAGGAGGGGGGGAGGGAGGGGGGAAGGAGGGGGGGAGAGGGAGGAGAGGAGGAGAGGGGGGGGGAGGAAGAGAAGGAAGGAAGGAGGGAGGGGGAAGGAGGAGGGGAAGGGAGGAGAAAAGGAGGGGGGGAAGGAAGGAAGAAGGAGAGGAAAGGGGAGGGGAGGGGGAGGAGAGGAAGGGAGGAAGGAAGGGGGGGGGGGGGGGGGGGGGAAAGAAGAAAGAAAGGGGGGGAGGAAGAAGGGAGGAAGGGAGGAGGAGGGAGAAGGCAGGGAAGGGAGGGGGGAGGGGGGGAAAAAAAAGGAAGGGGGGGGGGGAAGGAAGGAAGAGGGGGGGGGGAAGGAGAGGGGGGAGGGGGGAAGGAAAGGGAAGGAAGGAGAGGAAGGAAGGAAAGAGGGGGGAGGGGGGAAGAAGAGGAAGGAAGGGGGGGAAGGGAGGAAGGGGGGGGAGGAAGGGAAGGAGGAAGGAAAGAAAAAAAGGAAGGAAGGAAGGAAGGAAAGGAAGAAAGGGGAAGGAGGGAAAGAGAGAGGAAAGGGGAGGGAAGAGAGGAGGAAGGGAGGAGAGGGGAGAAGGAAAAGAGGAGGAAGGGGAGGAGGAGGGAGGGGAGAGAGGGGGGGAGGGAAGGGGGAAGGGGGGAAGAGGGGGAAGAGGAGGGGAGGGGGAAGGGAGGGAAGAAGGAGAGGAGGAGGAGGGAGGGAGAGGGGAAGGGAAGGGGGAAGGAGAGGAGGGGGGGGGAAGGGGGAGAGAAGGAGGAAGGGGGGAAGGAAGGAAGGGGGGGAGAAGAAGGAAAGAAGAAAAGGGAAGGAGGAAGGAAGGAAGGGAGGAAGGAAAGAAGAGGAAGGAAGGGGGGGGGAAGGGGAAGGGAGGAGGGGGAGGAGGAAGGGAGGGGAAAGAGGAGGGGGAGGAAGGGGGAAGGAGGGGGGGGAGGGGGAGGAAGGGGGGGGGAGGGGGAAGGGGGGAAGAAGGAAGGGGGGAGGGAAGGAGGAAGGGAAGGGAGGGAAGGAAGAGGAGGAAGGAAAGGAGAGGGAAGGAGAGGAGGGGGGGAGGGGGGGGGGGGGAAAGAGGGAGGGAGGAAGGAAGGAGAGGGGAAAAGGGAGGGGAAGAAAGGAAAGGAAGGGAGGAAGGAAGGAAGGGGGGAAGGAAGGAGGAAGGGGGGGAGGAGGAGGAAGGAGGAAGGAAGGAAGGGGGGAAGAAAGGGGGGAGGAAGGGAAGGAGGAAGGGAAAGGAGGAGGAAGGAGGGGGGAGGGGGAAGGAGGAGAGGAAGGAAGGGGGAAGGAAGGGAGGAGGAGAGGGAGGAAGGAAGGAAGGAAGGCAGGAGGAGGAGGAGGGGGAGAGGAAGGGAGAGGAAGGAAAGGGGGAAGGGAAAGGAAGGAAGGAAGGGGGAGGAAGGAGAAGGAAGGGAAGGAGAGGAAGGAAGGGGAAGGGGAGAGAGAAGAGGGGAGGAAGGAAGGGGAGGGAAGGAAGGGGAGGAAGGAAAGAGGAAGGAGGAAGGAAGGAGGGAAGGGAGGGGAAGAAGGGGGGGGGGGGGGGAAGGGGGGGAAGGGGGGAAGGAGGAGGGAAGGGGAGGAGAGGAGGAAGGAAGGCAGAAGGGAAGGCAGGAAGGAAGGAAGGCAGGAAGGAAGGAAGGCAGGAAGGAAGGAAGGCAGGAAGGAAGGCAGGAAGGAAGGAAGGCAGGAAGGAAGGCAGGAAGGAAGGCAGGCAGGAAGGCAGGAAGGAAGGAAGGAAGGAAAGTAAGTCACAAAGGAAAAGCTGCTATTGGGTGTTAAAGGAATATGAATGAACAGTTTTCTATTTTTGTTGTAACAGTTTATTGAGCTATGATGAATACTGTACAGTATTATTGCATCATGAAAGTCTTGCAAGTGGTCAACAATGGACAAAAAACTGTGTGTAGAAAGTACGCTGTCCTGGGTACACACACCTCAGCTATCTGGGGCAAGTTCTATTACAGAAAACACAAGCTGTTGTTTTAGCAGTGAGGTCAGGTGAAAGTTCAGACCATGTGTTGTTTGATTAAATTCAAATAAAACAATACAAATACAGTTTCTGTGCACTTATTACTTACGTTTTACGAGCTACAAAATACACTTATTACTGTAGAGCTAGAACGTTTTGTGAGATACAAAGTACTGCAAAAACTGCAAGTGACTACTGAGTACAGTACTTTTTCAGACAAAAGTATCAGTACTATCAAAAATATTAATATAATTTAGCCTCTGCATAATATGTTTCAAAATGTTGCTCCTGGCAACGATACTGACAATGAGTTACTAAATTGTCACAGAAAACCACTGATAGGTGAACATTTAATGCATTAATCTTCTGATATCTTTACCGGCCTCGGTGGCATCATGGTTAGGCCATCGGTCTACAGGCTGGTAGGTACTGGGTTCGGATCCCAGTCGAGGCATGGGATTTTTAATCCAGATACCGACTCCAAACCCTGAGTGAGTGCTCCGCAAGGCTCAATGGGTAGGTGTAAACCACTTGCACCGACCAGTGATCCATAACTGGTTCAACAAAGGCCATGGTTCGTGCTATCCTGCCTGTGGGAAGCGCAAATAAAAGATCCCTTGCTGCCTGCCATAAGAGTAGCCTCTTCAGGTTTCCTCTAAAAACCAGTATCAGAATGACCATATGTTTGACGTCCAATAGCCAATGCTAAGATAAAAAATCAATGTGCTCTACTGGCGTCGTTAAATAAAACAAACTTTACTTTTTTACTTTACTTCTGATATCTCGCAAGTCTACATACTGTATACTGTACATTCCCCAATTCATATCCCCCAGCGTTTTGCACACAACACTCATCAGAAATAATAATAATAGAACACAGGAAATAGATTAACTTTTTTTGTTTTTCAATGGAAAATACCTGGGAATTTTAAGTTGAAAAAGTGAAAACTATGGCAGCACATCGCGGTCATGTTGAGAAATCAATAGCT
Source organism: Gigantopelta aegis (assembly GCF_016097555.1). Lineage (NCBI taxonomy): Eukaryota > Metazoa > Mollusca > Gastropoda > Neomphalida > Peltospiridae > Gigantopelta > Gigantopelta aegis. The sequence continues at coordinate 16,792,896 of NC_054710.1, read as the reverse complement.
GATTGTGACAGCTAATTTGATAATAAATTTGATCATTTTACCAACAACGAAAACCACCAAATATTGGGATATGAATTGTAGTTTGTTTTTAAAATAAATTCTGGTCAGAAAAACACAGTTATTGGGAACAATGGACATAAATACTGGACATCTGGCCACAAATGCCTGCAAGTAAATGTGACTTTTTAGATTTTTTGCTAATATCATAAAAATTAGAAAAGCCCACTTTATTTTATGTATTTATAAAACACCACAGTACAGCGGTTATCACCTTGTCATTAGTGCTATCACCACAGTACAGCTACTAGTGGTTATCATGTAGTTGCTGGTGCCATCACCACAGTACAGGGTTTATCACCTTGTCATTAGTGCTATCACCACAGTACAGCGGTTATCACCTTGTCATTAGTGTTATCACCACAGTACAGCTACTAGTGGTTATCATGTAGTTGCTGGTGCCAACACCACAGTACAGCCACATAGTTGCTGGTGCCAACACCACAGTACAGCCACTAGTGGTTATCAGTACAGCACAGTACTAGTGGTTATCACGTAGTGGCTGGTGCCAACACCACAGTACAGCCACTAGTGGTTATCACGTAGTTGCTGGTGCCAACACCACAGTACAGCCACTAGTGGTTATCACGTAGTTGCTGGTGCCAACACCACAGTACAGCCACTAGTGGTTATCACGTAGTTGCTGGTGCCAACACCACAGTACAGCCACTAGTGGTTATCACGTAGTTGCTGGTGCCAACACCACAGTACAGGGTTTATCACCTTGTCATTAGTGCTATCACCACAGTACAGCGGTTATCACCTTGTCATTAGTGCTATCACCACAGTACAGCTACTAGTGGTTATCATGTAGTTGTTGGTGCCAACACCACAGTACAGCCACTAGTGGTTATCACGTAGTTGCTGGTGCCAACACCACAGTACAGCCACTAGTGGTTATCACGTAGTTGCTGGTGCCATCACCACAGTACAGCCACTAGTGGTTATCACGTAGTTGCTGGTGCCAACACCACAGTACAGCCACTAGTGGTTATCACGTAGTTGCTGGTGCCAACACCACAGTACAGCCACTAGTGGTTATCACGTAGTTGCTGGTGCCAACACCACAGTACAGCCACTAGTGGTTATCACGTAGTTGCTGGTGCCATCACCACAGTACAGCCACTAGTGGTTATCACGTAGTTGCTGGTGCCATCACCACAGTACAGCTACTAGTGGTTATCACGTAGTTGCTGGTGCCATCACCACAGTACAGGGGTTATCACTTTCTCACCATTGCTATCACCACAGTACAGTGGTTAACACCTACTCGCTAGTGTTATCACCACAGTACAGCGGTTATCACCTAGTCACTAATACTATGATAAATTCACTTAAACTTTAAGTGAATATATGTGAGTAAAAGTTATAAACTCAATGTGGTTTTTGTCAAAAATTAATCCAGAAGTGAAAAGGTTCATTCGTATTAAAGGGACATACCATAGTTTTTAAACACTAAGGCAAATTATTTACTATTAAGCTGTTTTTAATAACTGAAATCATACTTTACTTAAGATTTTATGGTTTAGATGATCAATTCCCATACATTCGAAGTGTCTTTGGTCATCCTGGTGTTTTTAATATGACAAAATGCATTTCTCATATTGTTTGAGAAGTAACAGTTGGGAGTTGAGTTTTAGTCTATTTTTAGAGGGTATTTCACCATTTCAAAGTCACAGAGTCATATTTCACTTAACTGTAACGTTATCCAAATGTGTTTATAGATTAACTAAACTTAGTGTTAATTTTCACGGGTTAAAAAACTAGGGTATGTCCCTTTAAATAGAGTTGATGAATTAACGACACCCCACATAAGATTAACATTAATTAAGATCAACAGCAATCTTACCTTGAGCGAGACGTGTTGGCTTGTCTATGATAACTCCATCAATGGCGGTGAGATGGGCGATGGGCACGAGCGTGATGACGCTGTCACAGTTCTCAATGTAGCAGTGGTCAGCCTCCACCCCGGTGCCCTCTAACACGATGTCGGGCATCTTGTACTCCGACCCACTCCCCATCGTTGTGCGACCTGCAACACAGTGACAGTAGTTTCTAAGCGAAATGTTAACAAGAGTACCAGTGAGGTACATAATACGCCCATCAGGAGTTTGATGGGTGTATCATAGATATATTAATGAATATGTTACGGGTATGATTCAATTCTAATTATGTGAAATTTTTGCAATGGGATGGATGAACAGTTTGTTTTGGACTAGCCACCATCCCAAGTTGTTCCTACATGTGAGGTTTGATGGTCCTGTATGTAAGATATGATCCGGACATGGGCAAACACCTCAGCTATCTAGGCTATCTGTCCAGGACAGTAGGTTAGTTGTTAGTGTACTAATATTTTTTTTGCCAGATACTTGAATAAATAACATTCATTCATCCATTAATTTCAACTTATTTTCATGCTTATATCCAATTAAGGTTCAAGCACGCTGTCATGGGCAGACACCTCAGCTATCTGGGCTGTCTGTCCAGGACAGTAAGGTTAGTTGTTAGTTGTTAGTGAGAGAGAATAGGGTGTAGTGGTCTTACACCAACCCATTGAGTTGTTAAAACTCGCTCTGGGTGGGAGCCGGTACCGGACTGCGAACCCTGTACCCACCAGCCTTATGCCCAATGGCTTAACCACTGTGCCACCGAGGTGTGTTTGTCACACAGCCAGTCTCGTGTCACATATTGGTTTCAATACTTTGTAACATATTAAAAATAAAGTGTAATACTTTTTTTATTTGACTAGATAGAAAATTAAAGGAATATTCTCGAAGTAACAAATGCCACATTTCACTATTTTGACACGTGTTTATCTTAAATGATTACAAATTACTCAGTCCCAACATATAATGTGTAACTACAAATGACAATAACTGTAGTGATAACACAACTGAATGAATGCTTAACAATAAAAATACACATCAGCTATAGTGTCACAAAAGGTAAGTATATAAAATATAATTTATATATGTATGTAAGTAATAGCGATAACACATGCATTTTACACACTTATGTTAGTATTTTGCTTTAGTAAATGATTTTATAATGTTAAAACGAGATTATAATGTCAAGCCATTGCTCATTAATTGCCAAATATGATTTGAAGATGAATTTGGTAAACACATACATGTACAGGTTGCATAGTACCAAAGAAGAGAGTACCGTGTCAAAGTTTGACGTGCACCGTCAAATATTTACGGAGTAAAAGCAGCTGTGGGTGTGATTGGTAGTAATATGTGACATTGATTATTTGTGCAAATACTATTATCCATTGACAATAAATAAATACACTTTTATTTGTCATACAGTTGTTATGCAGTATATACCAGAGGTTGAAACTAATGCGGGGTACCCCCAAAAATGGAACTGCAATTTTCAGCAAAAATGATGGTTGCTATTAAAAACATAAATTAAATCTCTTAAATGATACGTGACCCCCCATTTTCTTGCAGCTAGATTAGATGTGAGGTGCCACACTTTCTATTGCTGTACTTCCTGGGTGTGTTGAAACGCTGCTTATATCAGTTTTATTAGTAAACGTTAACATTATCGGCAATAGGAATTGATTTGGTCTAATGGAACCTACAAGTAAATTCTATCATGGTGTCTGATGATGCCTCAGTCTGTTTGGAGAATTTGCCACACTGATGAGACTGCATTTCTATGTAGCTAGTAAATTTGTATTACAGATTTATCCAATTAATTACATCCAACATAGGGACATGTGGTCATTAGTGACCCCCCAGCCAGCTCATCAACGCCTCCGGAAGTTGTTGCGGTTCCAGCGGGAGTCCAAGAGGAGGAAGGTGTCTGCGGCCACCATACCAAAGACATCCGACCAACCCGATTGGACTCTCGTCTGCGACAAGCTGCCAGCTAAATACCGAGGAGCAGTCTACGGCGACTTTACCGATAGCGCTCTAATCAAGGGCCCTTGGAGAGAAGATCATTGGCGCCAACTTCCAACTGGACAAGGGAAGTACCAGCTACAAGGAGCCCTTCACTCGGACCAACTCTACGTGACGGCACAGCAGGACGGACTGTACAGGCAGGGACTCCTGATGCCATCGATGCCCAACGCAACCATCCACTGCATCTTGAAGATGGTACTGCGGGACATCTATCCAGGAGCCATCAACAGAAATATTGCCATGTTGACTGAAGGACTCCCCAACGTCAGGCCTGAACAGTCCATCACTTCGCCACGAGTCCTCCTTTTTTGGGCTTAGTTGGACTTTAAAAAATTTCGGCCGCGGCTCAAAATTCTTATGTTTATTTTTTTTTATAAATAGTCCAACGCACTTTACTTTGGTGCCCAATCAATTGCTCAAATCACCTTAAAACCTTTTAGGCCGAGCAGTCAAAAAATCTTTGGATTTAAATTCTTAGTCCAGACATGTGTAGAATGTCGTTAGGATTTTAGGACTTAGGTCTATCACCGACCACTAAATTTTTTATTGCAAATTCTGCCCACCTCAAACTTACCCCTCCCCCCTCCTGGTCCGGACTTAGTCACTGGCGAAAGTCAGAGATTAAGCCCGTGACAGGCGTGCGTGAAACCTTCGTGGTATATATGCACGTTTAAAAGCTTTCACTCACCCCCCAACATAGACTCATGGATGCATGGATGGATGGATGGATGGATAGATGGATGGAAAGAAGGATAATTTACTAGCATACCAGCTATAAGAAAAACAACACCTACTGGCTATTAAAAGTTATGGCTGTATAACAGTTGAAGTATTTCTTCACAGTAATTTAATGTTTTAATTCATAGCTACATTTGTTTTTACAAATGTTACAGCCGTGGTGGACCTACCTGCATTGATGGCCAGGATCGTGACACCCACTGACAACCGGCCTCCCCCCAGACTGACAAGGTGCGGCACATCGGTTTGGACGCGGACAGAATTGTCCAGCTCCGTCACTTCTACCTGGTCCTTTAGAAAACAAAACAATGGTCGTGTAATGACATGAGAGAGAGCGAGAGAGAGAGAGAGAGAGAGAGAGAGAGAGAGAGAGAGAGAGAGAGAGAGAGAGATAGAGAGAGAGACAGACGGAGGGAGAGAGAGAGAGAGAGAAAAGAGAGAGAGAAGAGAGAGAGAGAGAGAGAGAGAGAGAGAGAGAGAGAGAGAGAGAGACCCTGCTGTTACTTCTGGAAGGACCCCGTACCCTGCTGTTACTTCTGGAAGGACACTGTACCCTGTTGTTACGTCTGGAAGGACCCTGTACCCTGCTGTTACTTCTGGAAGGACCATGTACCCTGCTGTTACCTCTGGAAGGACCCTGTACCCTGCTGTTACTTCTGGAAGGACCCTGTACCCTGCTGTTACTTCTGGAAGGACCCTGTACCCTGTTGTTACGTCTGGAAGGACACTGTACCCTGTTGTTACGTCTGGAAGGACACTGTACCCTGTTGTTACGTCTGGAAGGACCCTGTACACTGCTGTTACTTCTGGAAGGACCCTGTACCCTGCTGTTACTTCTGGGAGGACCCTGTACCCTGCTGTTACTTATGGAAGGACCCGACATAAACAAATCAAAGTTTACCATTGTGCTGACTGTGGTGATGATATTCTGATGTGTGTTTCTACATTATCGTTGTCGTCGTTATCAGCTTCCAGTGACACCTGAAACAAGAGGATCGTAATTTTAGGACATACACACAAACTACACAAACCTGCTCAAGTGTACGGTTTATCAAGGCCCTGAGTCTAGACTTTATTAAGGCCAGAGTCTAGACTTTATCAAAGCCTTGAGTCTAGTCTTTATTAAAGCCTCTGAGTCTAGACTTTGTTAAAGTTTCAAATCTAGACTTTATTAAGACTTGAGTCTAGACTTTATTAAAGTCCAGAATTTAGACTATCAAAGCCCTGAGACCAGATTTTACCAAAGCCTCCAAGTCTAGACTTTGTCAAAGCCTTGAGTCTAGACTTGGTCAAAGCCATGCGTCTAGACTTTGTCAAAGCCATGAGTCTAGACTTTGTCAAAGCCTTGGTCAAAGCCATGAGTCTAGACTTTGTCAAAGCCATGAGTCTAGACTTTGTCAAAGCCATGAGTCTAGACTTTGTCAAAGCCTTGAGTGTAGACTTTAAAGTTTTATGAGGCCAGTTTTTTATCATGACCACTACTGCACCATGAAGTCCGATTCCTCACAAATACAAGTACAACCTACATTTCCATCTGTCTATAAACATACATGGTTTGTTAGTGTACAGCTGATAACAGTCTGACATGTATATCTAGGACAATGTGACAAAATAAAGCTTTAGGCACCAAAGGTAATCAAAACACCATTATGAGAGGCCCTGTATAGGTCTATAGACATAGTCCATTGGCAGAAGGCCCAGCCATTGTTTCATCTGGAAAAAACGAAGAAGGAAATGTTTTATTTAACGACGCACTCAACACATTGTATTTGCAGTTATATGGCGTCAGATATATGGTTAAGGACCACACAGATACTGAGAGAGAAAATCCGCTGTCGCCACTTCATAGGCTACTCTTTTCGATTAGCAGCAAGGGATCTTTTATATGCACCATCTCACAGACAGAGTACATACCACGGCCTTTGATATACCAGTCGTGGTGCACTGGCTGGAACGAGAAACAGCCCAATGGGCCCACCGATAGGGATTGATCCCAGACCGACTGCGTATCAATGACATCATCGTATAACATCCACATTATTATATAATGTTGAAGTGTTACATCCAACTTGACGTTCTAGTGGGACATTTAACACTTTGATATGTACCAAGATGTTTTTAACCATATATTATGGGTAACAAAAACACATCAGATAGATCATAAACCCAGAACAATTGGAGAAAAACATTGGGGTGAAAGAGACGACCTGCTGCTGACTGTGGAGTTCATGGAGGCGGCAAAACTCACGATGTGAATTCAAGGAGCATATCGAAACTGAACGCAGAAGAAGAAGATAATAAATTATGAGTAGTCAGTAGTACTTAGTAAATGTACAATACAAATCACAACCATTATTACTAACACTGTTGCTGCACGTACTGTATTATGAACATCAGGTCAAACTGTTATGAAAACATGTCAAGTACACCTGTCAGATTTACCAGCCACACTCTGCCGTGTCGAGTGATACCTGCATGTAGAGATACAAAAACTGTAGATATTTATAAATACATGGACTTTAATACAGGTTCACATCTCACTGCTTTTCCCTCGGCTATGGGAAAGTGCATGGAGGAATTTCTGCTGCTACATAGAGGTGCAATGCACCCAAAAATAGTGTTAGGAATCGGTTGGAATCTCATCATCCATCATCGATTGTAATCGGTTACCGGCCTCAGTGGTGTCGTGGTTAAGCCATCTGACATACGGTTGGTAGGTACAGGGTTCGCAACCCGGTACCGCCTCCCACCGAGAATGAATTTTTAACGACTCAATGGATAGGTGTAGACCACTACCCTTTCTTCTCTCTCACTAACCACAAAAAAACTAACCGACTGTTCTGGACAGACAGCCCACATAGCTGAGGTGTGTGTGCCTGGGACAGCGTGCTTGAACCTTGATTGGATATAAGCATGAAAATAAGTTGAAATGAAACGAAAATGTAATCAGTTTGCACTAACCGATCAACTTTGTATCAACCGTGATCATGAATACTACTGGTTAGAACTATATATATTTAGAAGTTAATTTTTTTATTCTTTAATGACACTACCAGAAAGAAATTTTGGGGTATGGCACTGTGGAATTGAATACAGGGGCCTTCCCGAGAAAGAAAATGGGTTAAGTTTAGGGTTAGAGTTAAGAAAATCATACAGTAATGATAAGAGTAATTAATTTTGTCAAAAAAATTAACTTTAAAAAATAAAATCTGCCAAAAAATTTGGGTATGACGCCATACTCATTTTACCCTCTGGCTACTGGAGCACACTGATAATGAGACTAAGGAATAAAATAAAATAGCATTATGCATGTTAATTCCAGTGCTAAAAATGAATGCTAAATCATGCCATTGCTTTGCATTTAGAAGCCGGTTAATACTTTCAGTATTGAACAAAGGAAATGTTTTATTTAACGACACACACAACACATTTTATTTACCGTTATATGGCGTTAGACATATGGTTAAGGACCACACAGATATTGAGGGACGAAACCCACTGTCACCACTTCATGGGCTACTCTTTGCGATTAGCAGCAAGGGATCTTTTACATGCACCATCCCATAGACAGGACAGCACATACCACGGCCTTTGATATACCAGTCATGGTGCACTGGATGGAAAGAAAAATAGCCCAATGGGCCCACCGACAAGGATCGATCCCAAATCGACTGCGCATCAAGCGAGCGATTTCCAACTGGACTACATCCCACCCCCACTTTCAGTATTGTGACAAATGGACGGCCAGATTAAAAAGAGAAGCTACTGCATGATCATATAATGATTGTGCAACTTGTACTGCTGATTAGTTACTGCTGAAATTACTACTCTACATTGTCTCACTTGTATGGGTAGTCGGTTACTATTAACAGACTCGAATCTTGCTAGACTCGGCCCATGCCCAAGTACTTATGAAGACCCTAGTCTATGCATGTAAAAAAAAATTCTGAATGGCCTATTTTTAGACCTATTATGTGTCCACCCATAAAACTCGGAAGAGCCTGCATACATGTATGTTTGTTTAGCATTTGGCATCATTGTTCAATAGTTGGGCAGGACATAGCCCAGTGGTATACTGCTCGCTTGATGTGTGGTTGGTCAAGATCGATGCCCGTCGGTGGGCCCATCGGGCAATTTCTCGCTCCAGCCAGTGCACCACGACTGGTGTATCAAAGGCTGTAGTATGTACTACCCTGTCTGTGGGATGGTGCATATTTAAGATCCCTTGCTGCTAATCGAAGAGTAGCTCATGAAGTGTCGACAGCGGGTTTCCTCTCTCATTATCTGTGTGGTCCTTAACCATATGTCCGACGCCATATAACCATAAATAAAATGTGTTGAGTGCGTCATTAAATAAAACATTTCTTTCTTTCTTTCTTTCCTTGTCCAATACATGTGCTGTGTTCTACAATTGAGTCAAACTCAGTTGAAGTTAGATGTAGCAGGCTATTGGCAACACACTCATTCCTTTTATAAGTTTATTCTTAATTTCGTGTTTATATCCAATTAAGGTTCAAGTACACTTTCCTGGGCACACACCTCAGCTATATGGGCTGTCTGTTCAAGCCTGAGGGTTAATCGTTAGCTGTTAGTGAGAAAGAAGTGGGTGTAGTGGCCTTGCACCTACCCACTGAGTCGTTAAACCTGCTCTGAGTGGGACCACCGGGACGAGAACCCAGCAGTACATGTGCCTATCAGTCTTAAGACAACCCATTAATTAATCTTACATACATGTATACTTACTTTTAATCTCCCTCTCAAATCTTTTGGATATGCCACTGTTATGTAATGGTTGGTAAGAAAACAAAAAAACCTTCCTCAGGCCCTTCCCTTGCATGCTGGGTGGTGACCCCCACCACTCCACTATATTATGATTTACTGTAGGCCTACTTATATTTTTAGAACACCCATCAAATATTATACACATAGACTTATATTACAAAACATAAGAGTGATGTACTAGTAATTTAGTGAACTCAACAACATCTACAAATAAATTAGCATTTTTCATAATTTTTGCTGGCTTACATGTTACATTATCCAAAACAATGTTAGTGTTTAAGATGGTGCATCCCATATTGGGCCTCTCGAATTAAAAATGCCAGTGTCAGTAACTTTTGATGATAACACTTCACCCTTCCTAGCTGATGCTTAGTGGAACAAAATCTTAATTTTACTAACCACATACGTCACCCTTGAAACTCCCGATAACTCCTCATAAGAATTAAATCCAAACTGAGCGAACTGTGATAACAAGAACTACTTGGAAATGACAGCGTCGAGTCGCGTCTTCGAAGTTCAATGGAGGCCTGATTCAGAAGTTCAAAGGGTACAACACGAGCCTCCGATCTCGCTCTAGATTATATTGTAGACCGGTCGCGGCGGCATTGTTCGCTTCTTTTTGGTCGTATATTAATTTTGCCTTTTTGGTTTATTGCAAAAGACTAAAAGTATTCCCAGTGACTCACTATTGTATCATGTCACCGTGGGAAATACTTGTATAGTGACAGTCTCGTTATTTCCGATCGTTTTGACTTTGCGAGTGTAAGTCATTCTCGGGGACTAGACAGTCAAGACTAGCGGGAAATAGTGCGACACCGAAAATGCCCCGCTTTGACATACGATTGGTCGCGATTATCGGCGCTCGTTACCGGTACAATAATAACCCTTGTTACGACATGACGTCACCTTTTGTTTTCCTAATCGAGCCCATCAAACGCAAATTTAACGGTGCCTGCACGCACCAAGTTTTGGTGTTGGTTGTGATTGTAAATGGTTAATTCGTGAGGTACCGGTGTAAACATTATAGCCATTTTGAAAAGTGTTTTTTAAATCAGAGCTGTGTTAGCTTTATTATTATAGTGTGAGAAAACTGGCGTGGAGATAAGAATAAAAGGTGATGGGTGGGTGGTTATAGGATGGGCTGTTCTCTATGAATGAACAAGAGAGTTTTAGTAGTAGCTAGTCATACACGCAGGCCTGTGAGTACGCGTGTTGAACCCCACTAATGTAGACCTATGAAAGATTATTCTTATGAATATTCAAAAGTCAATAGTTAGTCATAGTAAAAAAAAAGAAAAAGATATGAACAAATTAAAAAAAAAAAACTATTGTCCTTCCCACAGGGAACGCCTTTTTCACACTATGAAATTTACTGTAATAAGTTATTTATTTCTAAGCCAATTGTTTTATAAATTGCACACAAAAATAGTTGGGGTTTTTTGTGTTTTTGTTTTTGTTTTTTTGGGTTGTTGTTTTGGGGGTGGGGGTTGGTTTTTTTTTTTTTTTTTTTTTTTTTTTGGGGGGGGGGGGGGGTATTTCCAAAACGTGTTTACTGTTCTACTTACGTCAAACCAAACTGCAATTATTTATCCAAAAATTTTTTTTTGATTGAGGATGGGACGGACTATAGATTCGTCTGGCATTCTTCGGTGATGGGTAGTGTGTGTATGAAGGTTGGGGGGGGGGGGGGTAGTAGACCGATACATCTGCCGTCAACTGAGTGTCAGACTCGGTTGACGGCAAATGTATTGGACTGGGGAGTATGGTACTGTGCCCACTGACGTAGCCAGGATTTTAGGGGGAGGGGGGGGGGCAAACCACACTATGTATGATTTTATACATTAAAATATATGGTAAAAACAAAACAAAAGGTTTGATTGGGGATGCATGGACGCCGTGTCAGAATGACCATATGTTTGACGTTCGATAGCCGATGATAACATAAAAAAATCAATGTGCTCTAGTGGCGTTAAATAAAACAAACTTTACTCTCTTTTTTTTTGGGGGGGGGGGGGGGTTGGGGTGGTGGTTTCAATATCATATATCTAATACCTGATAGTGTAATTTTGAATACTGTAGGTACCACTCCAACCCCTCCCTCCTTTATAAACGTTGTATTCTCTCCATGAATATTGTAGGTGACATTTTAAAATATTGCACCCCTCCCTAAAAAAATACTGCATCCGCCCTTGATATTCAAGAATATTGTGCTCCAGCAGGAGTGTGTGATGGGGAAGGGTTCCTGGGGGAGGGATCGAAACCCCTTCCTGCTCAAAGCAATTTAAAAAATTAAATCGTGACCTGAACCCCACTAGAAACCTCGCCGGCCATGGTCTAGACGTCATCCCCGCCCCCTCTCCCCCCTTGCATAAATTCCTACACACTTGCCTGCCCAGAATCGGAGATGTTTATACTCAGTTTAAAAATAACTCTACACCCAGTGTTGGAAATGAAAATAATCTGGTTTCAGTATTTTGATATCGATTGCCATAAAATTACATCTTATGCCCGGACATATACAGGTCACAAGAAGTTAAGGGCCACATGGACACTGCGTCTGATACAGTTAATTACTATTACTTGTGGATCTAACAGCATCCCGTTGGAGCTCATGTCCAGTTGACCTTTCATTCGACCAATCAAAACCTTACTTGCAAAATCATGCCAGTGATTTGAAAAGAATTTGAAAACATTCGGGATTATTCCGAGGGTATGCGAAATGATTCGGGCGAATTACGAAGTATGCGGGAAACTAATTTCAATATAAAATTTTATATAAAATTCGTTTCAAGGCGAAAAAAAACCCGTGATAATATAGCCATAAAATCTGTTTATACTGCACTTTCCCCCTTGTTTTTTCAATGTTGAAATAGATCAACAAGTTCGCCTATTGCATATTTTTAGAATTTGTATGCTCCCGAATAACGTTATAAAAGGCGAAGTGTAATTGGTCGAAATTTAAATTGTTATTTATAGATGAAATGTCACCTGGACATGGGAGTCCACGCAATGCTGTTAGACTGGCAGTTAATGGATGACGGAATCGCTCACTCGCAGAAATCTCGCTACTGTCTCATGAATATGCTTTCATTCAGACATGGCATGGCTCGCCCACAGTCCAGAATGCTCTGTTTACGTCTTAGTGGCATGGTTATCTCAAGCCAGATTGCAAAGAAATTTATACCCTCCCAACCCAAATCAGACATGAAAAGTGTTAACATAAAAAAGGTAATTTCACATGCACCATGCAGTTTTCAGGCAGGTGCCCTGCTTAGTCATAAAAAGAAGTTTTAAAAGGTCAAACAAGGCGTGCGCTACAATAGCTTGTTCTGAATGTGCACATAAAACCCTATGACATGACATGGTCAAACAATCTACCGATGTAGCCCAATTGTAAAATGTTCGCCTGATGTGCGGTCGGTATGGGATCGATCCCCGTCAGTGGACCCATTGGTATATTTTCCGTTCCATCCAGTGCACCACAACTGGTATATCAAAGGCCGTGATATGTGCTGTCCTGTCTGTGGGGTGGCGCATATAAAAGATCCCTTGCTACTAATGGTAAAATATAGCGGGTTTTCTCTCTAAGTCTAAGACTTAATGTCGAAATTACCAAATGTTTGACATCCAGTAGCTGATGATTAATAAATCAATGCGCTCTAGTGGTGTCATTAAACAAAACAAACCTTTTTATACTTTCTACCGGCAACCAAACACGCTGTGAGTAAAAGGCTACTTTTCATTATCTATCACCGCCCCTGATTTTTATTTATTTTATTTTGTATTTTTTTTTTTTTTTTTTTTTTATTATTATTTTTTTTTTTCAAAGTAAGGTAAATTTTTATACCGACCCTTAACTTATTGTGACTAGTATACATTAGCTTATACCGGCTTCTGTGACGCACGTGGCTTTATTAGGCCAGTATTTTTTAATTTTTAGGTTTACGAACAAGAACTTTTGTGCACATAGGTAGGAGCAAGAAAAAAAACACACAAAAAACTCCACCTATTTGGAGTGTATTAGTAGGGGTGATATTTTTTTTTAATATGGCTACTTTGATAGATGTGTGGACCGGCCTCGGTGGCGTCGTGGTAGGCCATCGGTCTACAGGCTGGTAGGTACTGGGTTCGGATCCCAGTCGAGGCATGGAATTTTTAATCCAGATACCGACTCCAAATCCTGAGTGAGTTCCCCGCAAGGCTCAGTGGGTAGGTGTAAACCACTTGCACCGACCAGTGATCCATAACTGGTTCAACAAAGGCCATGGTTTGTGCTATCCTGCCTGTGGGAAGCGCAAATAAAAGATCCCTTGCTGCCTGTCGTAAAAGAGTAGCCTATGTGGCGACAGCGGGTTTCCTCTAAAAAAATCTGTGTGGTCCTTAACCATATGTCTGACGCCATATAACCGTAAATAAAATGTGTTGAGTGCGTCGTTAACTAAAACACTTGTTTCTTTCTTTGATAGATGTGGATTCTTTGTAACAAAATAAGATTGACAAGGCATCTCTGTGCGCAACCGCGCGGTGCATAGAAATCGAAGCGAAATAGCGAATCGGACCGAAAGAGAGCGACCGAAGACGAATTAACAATTCGTATTTACAGCGGTATATTTATTGACGAAATAAGTGTTATTTCTCACTGTTACCTTACGAAATGCGCCACAATAGACTAGAATGGTAACTCTTTTTTTCTTTAGAGCTATTTGTGGAAGTCGGCGGCAAAAAAATAAAAAATAAAAGTGAAAAATACGACTTTTTAAATTTATTATTTGAGCAAGATTTACGTCGGCGGGTTCGTAAATCGATTAATAAAAAAATACTGCCCTTAAGCAGGGATAGGGGAGGAACAAGGGGGTAGTTGCACCCCCAGATGTTTGTTTAAAAGTGCCCTTTTGTTTGTTTTGTTTAACAACACCACTAAAGCTTTGATTTATTAATCATCAGCTACTGGATGTCAAATTTTTGGTAATTCTGACAAATAGTCTTAGAGAGGAAACCCGCTACATTTTTCCATTAGTAGCAAGGGGTCTTTTATAAGTACCATCCCATAGAGAGGATAGTACATACCATGGTGAGCTGGCTGGAACGAGAACTAGCCCAATGGATCCACCTGCGGGGATTGATCCGAGACGAGCACTTTATCACTGGACTACTTGATATAAGCACAAAAATAAACTGAAATGAACAAAGGATCGCTTACGTCACTATATACGGATTGGATGGTACCAGCAATATCCATAGGCCAGTAATACATTAAGTAGTCTTTATAGGGTGTATACCACCAAATGAAATCCCATAAACGACAATTGTAACATATGTGGCTAAACCTCCTATCTGGTGCGTATCAATTGACATACTCGTATATATAGGGCCTACACCACGGATATAAATACTACCAACACTCACCCTTAAAGTGAATCAGAAAAAATGGGGGTCAAGCTGCTTATTTCAGAGGTGACGGGTATCATTTGTGACTACCATAGTACCGCTAAAAATAGTCCTTTTTTACAGGTACCCCATACATGTTTCAAGCACAAAGCTACTTGACACAGTGATACTAGATGAAATAAAATTGCATACATTTTTTGCCCAGTTGAAACTTTGGCTTGGTGTACCGCGAACTTTGACCCAACCGGAAGTTATTTGCTTTAGTACTACCGAAAAGGGAGGTGGGGGTGGGGTGGCTGCGATTGTGTATTTCTCATGCCGGTAGAGTTATTTTGAAATCGAATGGGTTCTGTTTTGTAAGAGTGGATAGAGTGAAAGTCTATCTTTGACCGCCCTTTAGAAATTATCATACACACATGTACATTATAAAGTTAAAATCTACATTAAAGTGCAGTTTGAAAGGAGGGTGTGCGCATGGGGTGGGTGTGTGTGTGGGGGGGAGGTCGGCCGCAATAATTCTGAATCAAAAATATTATTGGTAATGAATTTTACTTGTAGAATGCAGGAAATTGCATTTCAGGACATCAAAATTGTACTGGGGAGCATACCCCCGAAGCCCATAAAACCTTTGCTTCGCGCCCTCGATCTCAGCCTACATCTGCCGTCCACTCAGTTGACTGCAGGGGCGGAAAGTAGCCCAGTGGCTAAGCGTTCACCTACCAGCCTGTTGCCCGATGGCCTAACCACGACGCCACCGAGGCCGGTTTGTGAAATATTGATTCATTCATTCCAAAGTGGGTGGGGTGAGACCCCATAAGCGTACGAGACGGGACGGGGGGGGGGGGGGGGGGGGGAGATAAGTGCCCCTAACTGCTGGAGCAAAACCTCGAATTCAGGCAAAATGTGGTAAATTGAGACCTTTTCACCATGTATTTCCATCAATCTACCCTCAAAATTAGTACATGTAAAAATGCGTGGTGATTCATTGGCAACCCTATATGTAGTTGTGTGGTAGTAATGCTAATATGAATAAATTAAAATGTCGTTATCCAGATTCGGACATTTGCTTGAAATTCATGCAAAAAGTGGCCTGCCCCCCCCCCCCTACAAAATGTCGTACGCCTATGGGTGGGGCAATGTATTATTATCAGAGTTGGTGCAGACCGATTACAAAAATGTACGTGGTTTTTTCCTACTCTATATAAATAAAAGTAAAAATATGGTGTCCCCTACTAAAGGCTGTGACCCCTCCCCACACCTCCATATATCATTCCTACAGGCCTGTGTGGGAACAGTGGTCCCTGTCCCTTCCCCCGTCCCAGATGCCACCCCATTACCTATGATCACACTGAATGCATGTGTCAGCACATGACACGTGTGTTTTCCAATAAGCGGCCTAACTAACTGAGCACACATTGACCGGAGCCTCGCTTATCAAACCCGAGCTTTTGTACAAATAACCGTCACTTGGCGAACAGCGCTGAACATTGAGTCGCTTGAACGTCGCCGGGGTCACGACCACTGACGTCTAGAGACCGACAGCTACGACAACACCGCTGTTACTGCGCTCAGCTACGAAAGCACTGCTTCGCCGACAGCAGTAAGTTTGTAATTATGTATTTTTATTGCACGACGGCGCGGCCATCGCCATCTGGTTTTGCTGACATCTCAAAACGTCAATTTTCCCATTTTCCAGACACAGCTGATTCTGTTTGTTTCAGTGTCGTTTGACCCTGAAGCTGCTAAACGCCGAGACGGAATATGTAATCGGGCTAGGTAGGAGCGGATGGATTTTGTGGATAGGGGTTATGGGGGGAGGTGAAGCGTATTTCAAACAGGTGGCTGCTTAATCCAGGTGAATGTTTACTCAGGTCGGGTCATAGGGTTTTACGTGCCCATTCAATGAATGAATGAATGAACGAATGTTTAACGACACCCCAGCACGAAAAATACATCGGCTATTGGGGTGTCAAAATATGGTAATGCAAACAAATAAGGTAATGATCAACATGAATATAAAAATTCAAGATTTAAATAAAAACAGTGTAAAGAACTGCAAAAATACAAATATCACAGATAGGTACTGACTTTTTCTCAAAATTTCAATTTTGTGCTGTATTGGCCATTCTCAAAGAGAATGTTACACCCCTGCACCACGATGAGGTTACAGCATGCGCAGGGGAAGTCTACCTTATGCACTAAGGTGATCTTAGTGCTAAGATCGCTTCGTGGAACGGAGCACAGATCTTTAATTGAGACCTCGATGGCGCAGTGGTTAAGCCATCGGACTGGTAGGTACAGGGTTCGAAGCTCGTTACCGGCTCCCACCTAGAGCGAGTTCTTAAGGGCTTAATCGGTATGTGTAAGGCCACTACACGCTCTTCTCTCTCGTTAACCACTAACCATACTAACAACTAACCCACTGTCCTGGACAGACAGCCCAGATTGCTGATATGTGTGCCTAGGACAGCGTGCTTGAATCTTAATTGGATATAAGCACGAAAATAAGTTGAAATGAAATGAAATAAAATTAATCTAGGTGAATGTTTACTCAGGTCAGGTCAGGTCAGGTCAGGCCATAGGGTTTTACGTGCCCATTCAGAGCAAGCTATTGTAGCGCACGCCTGTCATGGGCACAGGTACCGGCAATCACTACTTTAGGGTCAGATTTTATATTATACTGATTACATTGGAATTTCAGTTGCGGATCCAGAAATCCATTGGGGGAGGGGTAATAACATATGGCCGAAGGATACAAAGGGATTCCTCGGTTCCTCTCATTCTTCAACGGAAAAATTAAATAAAATATAACTGGCGCAAATTTTAGGGGGGGGGGGGGGGGGGGGGGCGTGCTCCTACATGTCTTTCGGCCCTGAACTGGCATGTATATTCCAAACTGACATGCATTGTCGGTTCAAAGACTTTACAAAGTTAAAATAACAAGTTACAGATCTTCCAGACATTGAATTACCGTCACATTGCCGTCATACATGTCGAAAGAAATGTTTTATTTAACGACGCACTCAACACATTTTATTTACGGTTATATGGCGTCAGACATATGGTTAAGGACCACACAGATTTGAGAGGAAACCCGCTGTCGCCACTACATGGGCTACTCTTCCGATTAGCAGCAAGGGATCGTTTATGTGCGCCTTTGTTGAACCAGTTATGGATCAATGGTCGGTGCAAGTGGTTTACACCTACCCATTGAGCCTTGCGGAGCACTCACTCAGGGTTTGGAGTCAGTATCTGGATTAAAAATCCCATGCCTCGACTGGGATCCGAAGCCAGTACCTACCAGCCTGTAGACCGATGGCCTACCACGACGCCACCGAGGCCGGTCATCATACATGTCGAATGCATGCGGTTAAAATTAATAACAGTGATTATTAAAATAAAGAAACATAACGCCTACGCTGTATTCTGGATTTTCTCGTTACCGGTCGCGAGATCGCTATTACGCTAATTGAATATTTGGTATTATTACTATTATGTTTGAGCTGTCGGGTAGATTATGTAACCGTTTGTTTACATCAGAAGATAGAAAATGGTTTAGCCAAAATTTTAGCCACTTGCAAATTTTATTAGCCATTTAAAAAAAAAAAAATTTTTAATTAGCCAATGGCTAATTTGGCTACCGACAGCGCGAGCTTTGGATGTTTTCAGTGTGGGGGATGATGATGATAACTTGTTTAACGTGCCCATATACCACTAGGGTTTCGAACACGCCCATCGCGAGTCCGACCTCCAATAAGATCGATGACCTGACTCGGGATGGGGGGGGGGGGGGGGGGGGGGGGAGAGATAAGAGTTGAAAATGGGCGGAATTTTGAAAATGGCAATTGGTGAAAAAAGTTAATAGAATAAATTTTAAAAAAAAAAAAAAAAATAGTTACAAGCCAAAAATAAAAAGAATTGACTGCTCGGCCGAATATTTATATAATTTGGAGCATTTTAGAAGGACAGTCCAAAATTAAAGAAGAGAAAGAAGAGAGGATCGGACTATTTAATAATAAAAAAAGAAAGTAATTTCGACATAAACTTTTGAACGCAGATCTAAAAGTTTCAAGTCCGATCGATATGTCCACGTGAGTGGCCTCGTTAAGGCCGTTTGAGTGCACAGCTTATAGGGACGAGATGGGTTGCATCCCTTCAAGAAAACCCCTAGATTGACAGTCGATAGACGTTGAAGGTGTAGTGCTGTGCTTAAATACAGATCTTGAGAAGCCGGATCCGTCTGAACGAGAGAGAGTATCAGACTAGGGTATAGTCCAGTTGTCATAGGTTGGTATAGTGGTGCGGACGAGCCCGACTCCGGAGGATACGAGATGGTATCACTATAAAGCAAAGTAAAGTCTAGAAAAGAGTAGTAGGGGCCGACCCCGCTTCCTATTTCTTCTTAGAGTGGGGCGGTCAATCTTCCAGTGCTGCTAGGACAGGCTCGGACATGTAGAGACTAAACGCGAACAACCGTGGCGTTCTGCAGAATGGCCGTCATACGAGTCACGAAAAAACAAGTCAACATAGTCAGACGGAGAAATGACGTGGAGGCGAGGAATCTCGCAAAAAAAGAATCCAACCTGGTGGTGCAGGCTGTCGAAACGAGAAGCCTTCCAGCGTTCAATCAGTTCCAATGGCCGCATACATCCCAGTAGAAAACTTCATTTCGCTGACAAAAACAACGCAATGAAGGATTCCCAAGTCGATCACACGAAAGCACGTGCAGTGTGCACCAGCGAAACAAACACGTCTTACCGCGTGTGGGGGAGTTTTGGGAAGGGGGTGTTAGGATAGAAATGATTGATTGCCAACTTAACTGTACTTTTAAAAAGTGCTTCACGTTTATTTTTAAATGGTACAGTTGATTCTGACAATGGGCAACTTCTTTGATCGGCCTTGAAGCTTGATTGCTCTGCACGGGAATCCCGTTACACGTAAGCGCCTTCCTGACGGATTAGCGGTAAAATTACTAGACACCAGTTGTGAGCAGACGACTGGTCCATTGTTAGGTATTTAGGAAGTGTTTTACCTGTCATAGTAATTAGGTGTGCTTGATATACTGGTACACACGTTGTTTGCAAGAGGTAGTCGACTGCCACGCTCGTACTTGTGAAAATAGTTTTTCTAAAGCACTTCAAATCAAGGCGTAGTGGCAATTGATTTAAGGCGCTTCCACGCCGTCAAAGCGCTTATTTTACGGACCAAGGCGTGTCGGCCGCTACGCCTAATGGCCCTGGGGAAACCCCTGTGTGTGTGTGCTAAACGATAAAGTGTGTGTGTGGGGGGGGGGTTATATAGATTGTCCCCCGGCGTTGAAAAGTGAGGGGGACGCGTGCCCACTGTCCCCCACCGATCGACGCCCATGGATCCGATAATATTTTAACATGCTCCTATACCATGAGGGTTTCGAGCATGTCCGCCCCAGGTTTCGGCCTCTGGAGGCCAGGGGCCCAATCCGGGGCAGAATACCACTAGAGCACATATTAATTAATCATTGGCTGTTGGCTGACTTGTAAGAATTCATTTGAAGTACGACAAGTCAGGGTACTGAATGGAAACATTAACTCCACTAGTTAATGTGTTGACGTCAAAGTGTCACACCACAAATACTGTCAAAATATCTTACATTAATTCAAGAGACACCCTAGTTTTTAAACATTACGACATATTTTTCACTATTGGAGCCGTTTTTAATAATTTAATTTAGAAGTACTTACATTTAATTATTTAGAGTATTCATTTTCGTACACCTGAAGTGGTTCTGGTTTACCAGGTTTTTGTAATACCCCAAAATGCATTTTCCATAATTTTAAAAACGCACGTTCGTCTGAGAAGTAATGGTTATTGAGACAAACTCTAGTTATTTTTAGACTGTATTCCCCCATTTAAATATCACAGACTAGCTTCTCTGTGTTATATAATGTTATCCAAATGTGTTTGCAGGTTTGTATATTAACTAATAAACTTTGTGTTCATTTTAACGATCTCAAACTAGGGTCTTCGCCTTTAAAGGGGTTGTCCCGAGTTGGCAGCCGTTGTACGATGTTTACAACAAAGGCTGTTTTTGCTGCCAGATTAAATACATTTTCTTATTTAGAATACCAATGTCTGTGTAGGCTCGTAGGAACGATATCTGGAGTTTGGGGCACGGAATTACTGTAAGGTAAACAAACACAAGGACAGCAATAAACATCCTGATAATACAGATAATTATAATATGATAGTCTAAAAACAGGGATTTATCCAGGCGTCCTGTGGGTCTGAACATAGGATCCTTCCTAAAAGAAAGCGGCACTGAAAATTCCCAGTTTCTATACTGAAGATTCCATATATACATATATATATATATATATATATATATATATATATATATATATATATATATATATATATATATATATATACATACACATGTATATACATATATACATATACATATATACATATACATATATACATATATATATATATACATATACTGAAGGCCAAAAGAAACTTTACCATAGTTTTAAATCACTCTGGTGTAAAAACAACAAAAGATAGTCGCATGAGGTAAAATATATTGACTAGATCAATATGTCAACATTAACATAACTAAAAATGAGTGTCATTCAGCATCTGATAATGACGTCACATTTTCCCAAAGCGAGGTGGTGTACACAAATCGAGCTTTCAACTTCATGGACGATATGCAAAGCATACAGACAATCACTCAAGTCCAATAACAAGTCACATTAATAGCGTGTGTGACCACCCCTTGCCCCAATACAAGCAATAATTCTCCGACGCATAGAAAAAAAATCAGTCGTCTGATGAGGTCACGTGGGACGCGTTGCCATTCTTCTTGAAGGGCCTGGATCAGTTCCTGTTAGTTGGCTGGAGGGTGTGGTTGTTGTCGAACACGGCGATCCAAAACATCCCAGAGGTGTTCTATGGGGGACATGTCTGGGGAGCGTGCAGGCCACGACAATACGTTTACGTTGTTGGCTCTAAGGACGTTCTGTACGATTCTGGCTGTATGAGGTCTGGCGTGGTCTTGCTGAAAAATGACACCACGTGGCTGCCGTTGGAGAAATGGTATTGCAGTTGGACGAAGAATGTCATCCCTGTAACGTTGAGCTGTCAAGTTTCCGTGAACGATGACCAATGGTGTCCTTTCCTGTGCACAGATACCTCCCCACACCATGACACTCCCTCCACCATATGGCACGACCTCCTGAACGCAACAAGCCGCCACTCATTCTCCCCTACGACGGTACACACGCTGTCTTCCATCAACTCTGAACAAACAGAACCGGCTTTCATCAGTGAAAAGAACCCGCAGCCAATCACGTCATTGCCAACGTCGTACAGTCCTAGCCCATGTCAATCTCAAACGACGATGTTGTGGTGTCAGTAAGTGTCCTCTATATGGTCTGTAAGCCCTTAAAGCCCTTATTTCATGAGTCCTGAGTCGCCTGGCCACTGTCTGTCTACTAACCCTGTGACCTAAGGCATTCATTGCTGATGACATCACTGTCAGGAAGCGATTTCGTAGATGCAAGGTACGCAAGTACCGGTCATCACGGGGCGAAGTCACCCTGGGTCTGCCTGTTCTTGGCCTGTCTGATGTCTGCCCTGTTTGCCTGTAGCGTTGCATCAAGTTTGTAACAGTAACACGGGAACAACCGAAGGTTCTGGCGATGTGGGCATGAGTGGCTCCCATCTGAATCATACCCAGGGCTCTCTCGCGTTGTTCTGGTGTCAGTCGTGGGATTCCTATGGTGGTTTTTTTTTTATCTGTGTGGATGTCTGAAATGCCGTCTAAACCGTTTTTATACCCTTATTGCACGTGCAATTGCTGTTGTTCATAGTGCACGAGTTTTTCACTTTTCTGTGTGTTCCACCCAAAACGTGCAGTGGGCGGGTATAATTTTCTGCATACATTGTTGTTGTGTTTGGGCTATGTGTTTTGGATTGAGTTACTTTTTAAAAACAATTAATTTGTTCTTAAATTCCAAATTGAAAATGGTAAAGTTTCTTTTGGCCTTCAGTGTATATATATATATATATATATATATATATAT
>NC_054710.1:16722448-16767448 GCF_016097555.1 Gigantopelta aegis | reverse complement strand
GAAATATGATATTAAACAGCCTGTTTAACAGGTCTTGAAAGATATATTACTTTGATGTTCGACGGGATGGGTTTCAGGGCAAAGCCTGATGTGGTGTTCCTGTGAATTAATAACCAAAGAGCCAGTCTAAAATATTAAGAAATATTTGTGTTTATTATTATTATTATTATTATTAAATTATTTTTTTCTGTCTGTGGGAAAGTGCATATAAAATATCCCTTGCTGCATTAGAAAAAATGTAGCGGGTTTTCTCTGATGACTGCGAGTCAGAATTACCAAATGTTTGACATCCATTAGCCGATGATTAATTAATCAATGTGCTCCAGTGGTGTCTTTAAACAAAACAAACTTATCATTAAATTAGAACAGGTGCGTGTGTAGTAGGGATTTGGGTGACGGAGATCGCATCACACAAACACATACACACACACACACGCACCTATGTACACAGACGTAGGCAGGTGCCAAAAAGGGAGGGGCACACACAGACACATACATACATACATACACACATACATACACACACGCACATACACACACACACACACACATATATATATATATATATATATATATATATATATATATATATATATATATATATAAACCCATCGCTTCTGCTACAAAGTGGGGGCACATGCCCCTATGAAACACACACGCGTGCGCTTCCTACGCCACATAGTTTATATTTACATATACGACGACAGACGTATTTGATCTACCTGAACCCCTTCTTGAATTGGACATTCACGTTTACCAAGGCAGTCAAACCAAGGTCAGGTCAGGTCAGAGAGTTTAACGTGCACATTCGGAACAAGCTGTTGTAGCGCACGCCTGTCCTGGGCGCAGGTGTCGGCCTCAGCCGATTCTTCCGTCCAGGACAGGAAAGGGGGGGGGGGGGGGCGCGCCTGCACTGTCCGGTGCAAGGGAGCACCTGCAGTCCGACCATGATCGGTAACAGGCAGAGGAGTGGTTTGGTGCTGTGGAATTTTGAGTCCCGAAGGATGGTCTAAAGAGAAATGGTGCGCATTTATGAGAAACAAATTAGACGCATTTTTGAACGGTCCACCGAAATAGTAAAGAAGGGAGCTACGTATATAATTTTGGAATTTAGTAAGCCGAGAATAGCTCATTAAGGGGACCTAGATGGCGTTGAAATGTCTCCCTAGGTTGCCCATAGGGCCCTTAAAGTCGCACGCCCAAGTTTCAGCCCGCGAAAATTAATTCTAATTTTGGTTAATCTACAAAACTAACACACTTAGATCACGTTTTCATAAAATAGAGTGAAAAAACAGGTTTTATATCGATAAATACCATGGGAATCCCCATGACCCAATTACTTGAAATCATTTTGAAAGTTAGTATTCTGATGTCACCGGTAGATGTCGCTCGAAGCACAGAAATGCCTATGTCACGACAAATTTCCCAGAGTGCACACAGACTTGGGGTGCGTTCCTTTCACCTCTCCTGGGCATGTTCCAACTGTTCTGTCCTGGACAGCGAACGGAATGAGTTTGGAACAGGAAGTTACTTTACTTCTGTTGAAGTGGCTGCTGCAGCAATCATGATACTTGAATCGGAATAAGACGACAATGATAGTCCATCACTGACCATGTTGACTATACTACAGTGTTTGAAATAATAAATTTTATATATAAACCGCAATTGGCCTACATTTGCTATTCGTCACCGGGTACTAGTGGCTAACCTATTGTTATTAGCAATTAGATGCACCGTTTATTATTGTTAGTAGTAGTAGTAGTAGTAGTAGTAGTACAGTCTTTAGAAACCAGAGGTGGGGAGGCACTTCCCCTCCCCAGGACGAAAATGTAAGGGTTTTTTTTTTTAATGGAAATGTATATTCTAAATAATAAAATGTAAGTAAATTGCAATTTTATTTGTGAGAAAATGGGTTTAATAGCGAAAAACAATGGCGTAATGGTTAACAACTAGGGCGTGTCCCTTTAAAAGGGCCCGAACTGTTCAGCTCGTGGCATGACAACCCAGGGAGACTCGCTAGCAATTGTGTATGTATAGGGATCAGGCCGTTAGTTCCTGATCTTGTCCTCCGTCCTTCGTCCGTTTGTCCTCCTCTTCCATCTTTCCCATCTGGTGTTGCTTTCCTCTTCCATCTCTCCCATCTGATGTTATCCATTTTGTACACCAGCAGCCAGTAGGTTTTAGTTGGGGTGGAGGTGGCGGTTTTCTTTTGTCCAACCCCATCCTGGTGCAAGCAATTGTGTACTTGGAGTCGGTTTTCTTTTGCCCGACTTCTTATAAGTACTACGTCCTGGGCCATTATTTGTAGGCGGATGCATTGTTATCATTAGTCCATGCATTGTTATCATTAGTCCATGCATCCTATGTAAAACGTGATGTTTTTAGGCGGATCCATTGTTATCATTAGTCCATGCATTGTTATCATTAGTCAATGCATTGTTATCATTAGTCCATGCATTGTTATCATTAGTCCATGCATCCTATGTAAAAAGTGATGTTTTTAGGCGGATACATTGTTATCATTAGTCCATGCATTGTTATCATTAGTCCATGCATTGTTATCATTAGTCCATGCATCCTATGTAAAAGTGATGTTTTAGTCCATGCATTGTTATCATTAGTCAGTGCATTGTTATCATTAGTCCATGCATTGTTATCATTAGTCCATGCATTGTTATCATTAGTCAATGCATCCTATGTAAAAAGTGATGTTTTTAGGCGAATGTTGTATGTTTATTGTGCCTAGTTAGTGTGAAGGTTTCTCCTATTGTCCTAAGTCCCTAAACTAAATCCAACGGCTTACTAGGCCACCCATCCCCCACTGCCCTCACATTTTAATGTAATACAAGGAGAGGGGGGTAAATTGTACTAATCTAGCTAGCTAGCTTATAGTGTCATGTATGTTTTGTTAAAAAAAAGCACTAGGCTTCACTGAAAAATAAAGACATATTAGAGTTTATGACCATATTTATTTCTTATCAATTGTTACTGCTACGATTTTGAATTTTGTCCCACTCCCAAAGGTTCAAAATTAATTTAATAATTATACGAGTATAACTGACGGACTAGACAAATAGACACGCACGCTCATTAGTGAGCAAAGGGTTAAAGAGAGCGTGTATGGATAGACTTAATTTTATATATGGTGCTAGCAGTATCTTGTTACTTCGCGGCCGGAAAACCTCGTGTTAACTCACCTTCAAGGTCTACATACAAAAATATCTGGTCGAGTCAAACCAAATCGGGTCAAGTTTTAAATACAAGGTGGTGTGGTGGTTAAGCCGTCGGTCGTGAGGCTGGGTTCGCCTTCCACCCATAGCGACTCCGTGTTTAGGTGTAAGGACCAGAGTAAATGAATACGTGAAGTATGTGAGCAAAAATTTTAAACTTTTGTTTTGTTTAATAGCACCACTAGAGCATACTGATATATTAACCATCGACTATTGAAAGGAAGGAAATAGTTTATTTAAGGACGCACTCAACATTTTATTTCATAATATGGCTTCCGACATATGGTTAAGGACCACACATATATTGATGGAGGAAACCTGCTGTCGCCACTTTCATGGCTACTCTTTTCGATTAGCAGCAAGAGATCTTTTATATGCACTATCCCATAGTCAGGATAGCACATACCACGGCCTTTGATGTACCAGTCGTGGTGCACTGGCTGGAGCGAGAAATAGCCCAATGGGTCCACTGACGGGGATTGATCCCAAACCGACCGCGCATCAAGCGAGCGTTTTACCACTGGGCTACGTCTCGCCCCCGGTTATTGAATGTCAAACATTTGGCAATTTGTCATATGATCTTAGATGAAATCAGCTACATTTTTCAGTTAGAAGCAAGGGATCTTTTATATGCACCATCCCAAAGACAGAATAGCACATACGACGGCCTTTGATATACTAGTCGTGGTGCACTGGCTGGAATGAGAAATATCCCAATGGGCCCACCGACAGAGTAGACTGATCGCACATCAGGTGAACGGTTTGCCACTGAGCTACGCCTCCTCCTCAATGTGATCACGACACAATACTACTTTATCTTTCCTTGGGCGGCACGTAGCCCAGTGGTAAAGCGGTCGGTATGGAATCGATTGCCGTCGGTGGGCCCATTAAGCTATTTCTCGTTCAAGCCAGTGCACCACGAATGGCATATCAAAGGCCGTGGTATGTACTACCCTGTCTGTGGGATGGTGCATATAAACGATCCCTTGCTGCTAAACGAAAAGAGTAGCCCATGAAGTGGCGACAGCGGGTTTCCTCACTCAATATCTGTGTGGTCCTTAACCATATGTCTCACGCCATATAACCGAAAATAAAATGTGTTGAGTGCGTCATTAAATAAATCATTTCCCACCTTCCTCCCTCCTGCACCTACATAGGAGGGCTACCACTCTTAATAGAATGAAGCTTGTTCACAACGATTTCGCCAAGTTCAAAAGAAATAATGTTTAAAGGGACACACCCTAGTTTTTAAACACTAAGGCATATTTTTTTGCTATTAGAGCCGTTTTTTATAACTAAAATCATACGTTACTTAAATTTTATTGTTTAGATTATCCATTTCCGTACATTCAAAGTGTTTTTGGTCATCCTGGTGTTTTTAATATAACAAAATGCATTTCTCACATTTTTAAAAACTCACGTGCGTCTGAGAAGCAAGTTATGGAGTTGAGATTTAGTCTATTTTTTAGAGGGTATTACACCATTTCAAAGTCAGAGACTCATGTTTCACTCAATTGTAACTTTATCCAAATGTGTTACAGGTTTGTAGATTAACTAAACTTAGTGTTAATTTTCACGGGTTGAAACTAGGGTCTGTCCCTTTAATGTCATGTTTTAGATCGGTGTAAGATTTGTTGCATCCTTACTATGCTAGGTTATAGGAATAAGAGTTCCTTCCCTCCAATCACAAGGAAAGTCACCAGAAATCCAAGTTTTTGTTAAATATATTTATAAGAAACACCAAGGATGATTCAGGTACATATTTTAATATTTGACAGTGTAGTTCAGCTGGTACGGACCACGTGGTCGCCCTGCTCATTAAAGATCGGCAATTTCCGCTAAGACTTCGTTTCTGTTTTTCTACGGATCAATTTTAAGTAATTAATTTTTTTTAGGTGATTCAATTTATAATTAATTTTACATTGTTGGTGCCAAATGTAGGTCGCGTGACATGTTTCCTTTAAGATATGTAAAAGTATCGGTACTGAAAGCCCAAGAGGAGATCTGAGAGAAATTGTCAAAACAAATGGCGAACTATATTATTGGTGTATCTCCTGGTTTGGACAGGAGGACGAGACGAGGAACGGTGCAGGGTGATCCAAACCCGGTGGCTAAACCACCGGGGGCGGTTCATTCTGCTATACCGGCTTCACCCACTCGACCGAAGCACTCGCCAGGAACCATCCAGGGGGGACCAAAGCTGTCAGCTCCACTGACAGTGGAGGCTCCTCCTGTAGAGGTTCCTTCATCGATGGACACGGGCCACGTGGTCATTATTGACCCGCCGGAAAGTCCACCACCACCTCCGGTTGTTGTTGTTAAACCAGCGGAGATCCAGCGAGAATCCAAGAGGAGGAAGATGTCATCGGTTACCTCACCGAAGAAGTCCGACCAACCCGACTGGATTATCGTCTGCGATAAACTCCCGGCAAAGTATAGAGGAGCGGTTATTGGTGATTTCACCGATGCCAAACATCTCAAGGGACCCTGGTCAGACAAGCATTGGCGCCAACTTCCAACAGGACAAGGGAAGTACCAGCTCCAGGAGGCCCTACACTCCAAACAACTCTATGTGACAGCGCAGCAGGACGGGCTGTACAGACAAGGACTCCTGATGCCTACGATGCCCAACGCGACCATTCATCGCATCTTAAAGATGGTACTGCGGGACATCTACACAGGAGCCCTTGATCGTAACAACCAGTTTTTGATGGAAGGACTCCCCAACTTCAGCCCTGATCAGCCCATCAACTCGCCATGAGTCCTGCTGCGCCAACCTTAACTAGGACAGGTAACCTCCTTTTTGGGCTTAGTTGGACTTAAAACATTTTTCGATCGAGCTTCCAAATTTTTATGTTTATTTTTTTTTTAAATAGTCCAACGCATTTTACTTTGGCGCCCGTTCAATTGCTCAAATCACCTTAAAACCTTTTCAGCCGAGCAGTCAAACTTATTTTTGGGTTTAAATTCTTAGTCCGGACATGATGTTAGCTGCAGATATTCTCCGTAGACTTAGGTTTTTCTAGTTAGATCCGAAGGAATCGAAATTCAGCCAGTCAGAACACGGCCCATTTTCGGTGTCTACTAGTCGGTCCGCGCAGTCGCTGGACGCTACTAAATACTTATTCCAAATTCCGACCATTTCAAACTCAATCCCCCCCCCCCCCCCTTGTCCTGGACTTAGTCACTGGCAAAGGCCAGAGATTAAGCCCAGGACAGGCGTGCGTGAAACCTTCGTGGTATATATGCACGTTAAACCGTTAACCTGACCTGGACAGGTCCACCGGGGAATCTCGGAGAATGTGCCCCAGACAGTCGTGCTTGAACCTTCAGTGAATGTAAGCGCGAGTTAAATGGTTGACTGATTGATTGGAGTCTTGACCCTTGATTGGTTTTTGGGGTTTTTATTATTATTTTATTTTTTTATTTTTTTTGGTATATCCTATTCTAGACAGATTTCACAGTTGTTTGTGAATTAAACTTGGATATATAATTTCTCCAAGATAATTTCTTTCTCCGATTGCCCAGCCTTTTCCCGAGCAATGCGATAAGTATTCAGTTTATGCCAAATAGGCTCGCGTTTGAACCTCTCGCGGGTCCTATTTCACTCTGATTGCATCCATAGTTTACAGAAACGCTTCAGTACTGCCAAAGTCTTAGGAATATTTACCCTTCAATATGGGTTAAGGTACCCCACAGATATTGATGGAGGAAACCTGCTATCGCCAACTCATGGGCTACTCTTTTCGGATTAGTCAGCAGAGATTTTATATGCATTTATTTGCACCAATCCATAGTCCTGATAGCACAGAACACGGCCTTTGATGTAACGAGTCGTGGTGCACTGGCTGGAGCGAGAAACCCAAGGGTCCACTTACGGGGGTTGATCCCCCGACCTGCTCATCAAGCCGGCGTTTTACCACTCGGCTACGATTCGCCCCCTGTTAACCGACCAACTTTTTTTTTTTTTGGCAATTTGTCATATGCTCTTAGATGAAACCCGACTACATTTTTTCTTTAGAAGCAGGGATCCTACTATGCACCATCCCAAAGACAGCATAGCCATACGACGGCAATAGACTATTCGTGGTGCCAGGCTAATGAACTTCTCCAATAGCCCACCGGACAGAGTAGACTGGGCAACACTCAGTTGAACGGTTTTTTGCCATTACCTCTCCTCCTCCTCAATGGTGGCTTCACGACACAATACGCCTTTATCTTTTTCCTTGGGGTCACGTAGCCCCGTGTAAGCCGTCGGTATGGAATCGATTGCCGTCGTTAGGGCCCATTTAATCCTTTCTCGTCAAGCAATGCCCACGAATGGCATATCAACGGGCTTGGTATGTAGTACCCGGTCTAGGCTATGAAGCTCTGAACGGATTCCTATTTGCCTTCGGCAACCTCATCATCTAGCGGGTTTTTCTATTCAATGTCTGTTGTGGTCCTTAACCATATGTCTCACCGCCATAATACCGAAAAAAATGTGTCTGCAGCCCAATTAATAAATCATTTCCACACTTCCTCCCTTCATCCTTCCTGCCCAGGGCTACCCGCTTACTAGATGAACTTGTTCACACGTTTCGCCAAGTTCAAAGAAAAATGGTAAAGGGACATACCGTTTTTAAGGCTAAGGCTATTTTTTTTGCTCATTAGAGCCACTTTTTTCAACCCGATAATCTACTGTTCTGTATGTTTTATTGTTAGTGATTATCCATTTCGTACTTCAACGTGTTTTTGTCATCCAGTGTTTTTAATATTCACAAAATGCAATTGAAGCACATTTTTAAAAACTACGTGTGTATGTGAGCCTATTTATTGGGGTTATGGGGCTTTTAGTCGGTTTTTTTATAGGGTCTACACCATTTCAAGTCAGAGACTCAGGTTTCATCAATTGCAAAACGTTCCAAATGTGTTACACGGTTTGAGAGTACACCGTTAGTGCAATTTTCCAAGTAACTAGTCTTCCATGTTTACGTTAATCGCCTGCCATGTTTTGATCGGTGTAAGTATTTGTCTCCTTCTATGCTAGGTTATAGTAATAGATACCTTCCCTCACAATTAAGTCACCAGAATCCAAGTTTTGTGAAATATCGTAAGAAATTGTTAAGGATGTTGGTACTAATTAATATTTAACATGTAGTTCAGCTGGCGTAACGGACCCGGGTAATGAGCTCCTTAAATTACGGCCAATTTCCGCTGTAAACGTTGGTGTTTTGCCTACTGATACTTAAGTACTTTTTTTTTTTTTATGTGGATTCAATTATATAAAACCCTCTGTTAATAATTTAAAATGTAGGGTCGTGTAAACCTGTTTCCTTAAAATAGGTAAACGTTCGGTACTGAAGCCCGAGACTAGCTCTGCTAGGAAAATGTCAAACAAATGGCGAACTATATATTTGGTGTATCTTCCGCTTGGTGGGGAATCTCTGGAGAATTCCCCAGACATTCGTGGATGATTTCAGTTGTAAGCGCGAGTTCAATGGTGGCATCTGGGGAGGGTCGTTCTGACCCTTGATATAGTGAATTTGGGTGTCTTATTCTTATTCTTCTTTTTATTATTTTTTTTTCTAGACAATTATTCACATTTTTGTTTGCGAATGGTGCTTGTATAATCCTCTCCACAGGTTTCCTGATTGACAGCGCTTGCCCCCGAGCAATGCGATAGTCTTCAGTATCAAATAGGCTCGCGTTTGACCTCTCACGGGTCCTATTTGCACTCTCGATTGTTGAACAGAACACAGATATGGGATCATCGGCATCAGTAATGGCAGATTGTTGCAATCGAGTGCTGCACAGGAAATGCTTTATTTAACGACGCACTTAACACATTTCATTTACGGTTAAATGGCATCGGACATATGGTTACGGTCCACACAGATATTGAGGGAGGAAACCCGCTATCACCACTTCATGGGCTACTCTTTTCGATTAGCAGCAAGGGCTCTTTTATATGCACCATCCCATAGACAGGATAGCACACAACACGGCCTTTGATGTACCAGTCGTGGTGCACTGGCTGGAGCGAGAAAAAGCCAAATGGGCCCGCTGACGGGGATCGATCTCAAACCGACCACGCATCAAGCAAATGCTTTACCACTGGGCTACTGTAACCTCACCGTGGTGCAGGGGTGAAACATTCTCCTTGAGAATGGCTAATACAGTACAACTCCCCTTTTGGGGCGCCTTGTTTGCCGTGAGGTGCGACCCGTGAAAATGGATGATGGGATCCTGGTGATTGAGTTGGGGCATACCTGCGGGTATGACTTCTGGCAATACATCACTTTGGCCCGGAGTTCAAATAGACGGGCGGTCAGGTAGGCCCGACCTGATCAATCGGCTGGTCACGCCAAGCTCGAGAGCACACAATCTTTGTTTTGTTTACATTTAGTCAAGAGCAAACATTGTTTTATATAGCATATGTATTTGTTACTCTTGGGGCGGTGGCTAGGGTCAATTGGGTGATTTTGTTTTCTTAATGCCCAAGTATATCAACCATGTATCCCTGGCATGGCTGTCTGCTGGTTATCCGCGCAGCACCATGTTCCCTTGTTGGACTCGGTGGTGGGTGGGGGGCATGGTTGATGAACCTTTTATTCATTAAATATGGATTTAACCAAAAAATAATTACAAATTCTGATGGGACCCTGAAAAGGGTCCACACCGAAGTTTCGGACTTCTTGTCTTCGGACGAGGAGTCCATGAAATCAAAGAAAAGTGTGAAGAAATCCAAAGTGATTTCTTCACAAAATTGGCCAAGGTTTCTTGTCATCAGTTCTACTGATGATGGGGCCTTGAACAAATTATCCCCGTTTGCCATTCAAAAGGCAATTGTTGGCTTGGCTGGTGAGCCAAAATCAGTTAAAAAAATTAAAAATGGGCTGTTGGTTGAATGTTCAACCGACAAGCATTCAACTTGCCTCCTCAAGTCGACAGTTTTTTGTAACGTGCCGATTAAGGTAACTCCGCATACCTCCCTCAACTCGTCAAAGGGAGTGATCAGATGCAGAGATTTTGGAAGGTGTTATTGAAGAAGAAATCTGCGAAAATTTAAGTTCTCAGGGTGTTACTGCGGTGAGGAGGATAAAGGTTCGTCGAAACAATGACTTGTTACCGACGAATACTTGTATCCTCACCTTTAACGTCCCTACCCTTCCTCAATCTGTCAAAGCCGGTTACCTTAATATTCCTGTTGAACCCTTTATTCCAAACCCCTTGCGTTGCTTCAAATGCCAGCGGTTTGGCCATGGTCAGAACACATGTCGTGGAAAACTTACATGCGCTCGTTGTGGTCTATTTGACCATGACAGGAAGACATGTAAGAATGATACACTTTGTATCAACTGCAAGGGAAACCACTGTGCATACTCGCGAGAGTGTCCGCGGTGGAAGCTGGAAAAAAGAGTTCAACAGGTGAAGGTACAAAATAAACTGTCCTTCACGGATGCCAGGAGGTTGGTGGAGACAGCAACACCTACAGTCGGTGACAAGTCATATGCAGCTGCAGCTGCTGCCAAAGTCGCCACTAAAAGTGTTGCAGTCAACACAGACCTCACTTGGCATTGTGATGAAGCCAAGTACAAGAAACTGTCTGATATTGAGAAGACGCAAAAACAGGTGCAAAAAAGCAGCACAAAAAACAAAAAATCACACCCCAGAAAAAGGAAATTGAAACTCAAGTGTCATTGGATTTTAAAAATCCACCAAATAGGTCGAGCACTAGTCTCCCTAAGACAGGCAATGACACAAAGAAATCTCCAAAGAAAGCTACAGAAGTACTGTCTGGTAGGCTGAAAAAGATCGAATTACGTTCGGTCCCGATCAGCAATATGTATGATACTTTGGCTGATATCGGTGATGATGATATGGAGATTTCATCTCCAGATCATTGCCGATCACAAAAACCACCAGCAAAGCCAAAGATAAAACCCATACTTCCTCCCGATGGAAAATAAAGTTATCCAGTGGAACTGTCGTGGGCTTAGGCCCAATTTTGATGAATTAAGTCTTCTAATTCAAAAGTATAATCCTCTTGCAGTGTGTCTTCAGGAAACTCAAGTCGACAGGAAACTTTCCTGAAGGATACTGACAGTATTAACATCAGAGGATTTAATCTCTACCATAAATGTCAACAGAGTGAAAACAGAGCGTCTGGGGGCGTTTCCATTATTGTAAATGAAAACATTCCCCAGAGTGAAGTCATATTAAAGTCGACTTTACAAGCTGTGGCCGTAAAGGTCACGGCTCATAAAACTATTACTCTCTGTTCAGTTTATTTACCCCATCGAAACAATTACAATTTTAGCACTAGGGACTTACAAGGTTTTCTTGATCAACTCCCTATTCCCTTTATTATCATGGGAGATTTTAATGCACACCACACTTTGTGGGGATGCGATGACATAAACACTAGAGGTAAACAATTAGAAGACTTAATTCTCAAAAATGACTTAATATTACTTAATGATAAAAGTCATACATACTTTCATCCTGCAAGTGGTTCTTTCACATCCATTGATTTAACCCTTTGTAGTCCATCACTTTGTCTTGATTTCTCATGGAAAGTTTGTCCAGACCCTTGTGGTAGTGACCACTTTCCAGTTATTTTGGAGAATGATGGACCTCCATCACTTGAAAGAGTTCAGAGATGGAGGTTGACGGGGGCAAACTGGGATCAATTTCGGCATCTGTGCAGCACTCGGCTGCAACGGACTGCCATGACTGGTGCCGATGATCCCATGTCTTTGTTCACCTCCATCTTGAAAGATATTGCAGAGGAAACTATTCCTAAGACTTCGGCAGTACCGAAGCGTTTCAATAAACCATGGTTCAATGAGACATGCAAAGATGCAATCAAAGAGCGAAACAGGACCCTCGAGAGATTCAAACGCGAACCTACCGGGGATAACCTGAATAGTTATCGCATTGCTCGGGCAAAGGCTCGTAAAACTATCAGAGTAAGAAATCATCTTGGAGAAATTATGTCTCCAAGTTGACTTCTCAAACATCTGTGAAATCTGTCTGGAATAGGATACGTAAAATCAAGGGAAAAGAATCCAATAATACAGTTCGCCATTTGTCTGTCAATGACACGGATGTTACGTCTCATCGTGACATTGCCAATGCATTGGCAGACAGTTTCTCCCATAACTCCTCTTCTTCTTTCAGTACAGATGCTTTTACGTCTGTCAGAAATAGAGCTGAAAAGCAACCTATTAACGTTTCATCTGAAAATGTTGAAGTATACAACAGGCACTTCTCTTTGGAGGAGTTGCAGGACGCTCTACGTAGAGACCATGATACTTCGGTAGGACCAGATGAAATACATTATCAACTCTTAAAACACTTACCTGAATCATCCTTAATGGTTCTATTAAATATCTTTAACAAAATCTGGATTTCGGGTGACTTTCCTTCTGATTGGAGAAAAGCCATTGTCATTCCTATTCCTAAGCCTGGTAAGGATCCAACAAATCCAACCAGTTATCGGCCTATTGCTTTGACAAGTTGCATTTGTAAAACCATGGAAAGAATGATCAACCGTAGACTTGTCTGGTATCTTGAGTCCCACAAATTGCTTACTAACGTGCAATGTGGGTTCAGGCCTAGACGTAGCACGGTCGATCATCTTGTTAGATTTGAAACGTTTTGTAGGGATGCTTTTATCCATAACCAGCATTTGGTATCGGTCTTTTTTGACCTCAAGAAAGCTTATGATACCACGTGGAAGTATGGGATTTTGAAAGACCTCCATGGCATGGGCCTAAGAGGCCGTATGCCTGGCTTTATCTCAAATTTCTTACAGAATAGGTCTTTCAAGGTACGAGTGGGATCTACGTTATCCGATTCTCACTCCCAAGAGATGGGTGTGCCTCAAGGTAGCATCCTGTCAGTAACTTTATTTTCCGTGAAAATTAACAGCATCATCCAGTGTTTAAAACCTGGCGTTGATAGCTCGTTATATGTCCACGATTTTCAGATTTGCTACAGGTCGTCCAGTATGAGTATCATTGAACATCAGTTGCAGCTTTGTTTGAATAAACTTCAACAATGGGCAACTGACAATGGATTTCGATTCTCAAAGTCAAAAACAGTCTGTATGCATATCTGCCAGAAAAGAGGTCACCATTTAGATCCACAGCCGTTTCTGGACAAAACTCCGGTTCCAGTTGTGGACGAGACCAAATTTCTGGGGGTTATTTTTGACAGGAGGCTATCTTTTGTTCCTCATTTACAGTATGTGAAAAAGAAGGGCTTAAAGGCCCTCAATATCTTAAAGGTTATTGGCAAGACTGAATGGGGAGCAGATAGAAAGGTTATGCTCTAACTTTATAGATCTTTAGTTCGGTCTAAACTTGATTATGGGTGCATTGTGTATGGGTCAGCACGTAAGTCTTACTTGCAAATGCTAGATCCTATACACAACCAGGGACTTAGGCTTTGTCTTGGTGCTTTCAAAACATCTCCTGTGGAGAGCTTGTACGTCGATGCACACGAACCTAGTTTGGGTGCTAGACGTGCAAAGCTTTCTCTGCAGTATGCTACAAAGATTAAATCAATGCCAAAACATCCTGCACACAATGCGGTGTTTAATAATAAATATATGAAGTTATTTGATGCGAAACCGAATGCGATTCGAACATTTGGTCTTCGCATTAAGCAGTTTTTATCAGTTTCCAACATTGATTTAACAGACATTTTGGAAACGCCTTCATATTTTATTTTGCCACCTTGGTATATCAAACCACCAAAAATTGTATTCGATCTTGTGCATCTAAAAAAAGATCGCACAGATGCAGTTATTTATAAACAACATTTCATGGAAATCCAAGAGCGGTACTGTGATTACATTCCTGTTTACACAGACGGATCACGGGATGGGAATTCTGTGGCTTGTGCTACAGTGTTTCCATCAGACACAATAATTTCCATGAGATTGCCCGATTCAGCATCAGTCTTTACTGCTGAAATTTGGGCAATCATTAAAGCCCTGGAACAGATTAAGGATTCATATGCATCCAAGTATATTATTTTTACAGACTCACTTTCGTGTCTTCAAGCTCTACAGTACATGAAATTGGAGCACCCCTTAGTTGGGATGGTGATACGAAAGTGTGTGTCTTTTTATCAATTGCCAATAAAGATGTTATACTGTGTTGGGTACCTAGCCATGTTGGCATTAGGGGTAACGAAAAGGCAGATGTTGCTGCCAAGTCTGCTTTGAACTTGCCCCGTGTCCATGTTGGTGTCCCCTACAGTGATTTTAAATTTCATATTAACCAATATATCTTTTCGACTTGGCAAGATGATTGGGACGGTGCGGTTGCGAATAAGCTTCATTCTGTCAAGGCAGTCCTGGGAGAGTGGCAGTCATCCTACAGGCGATGCAGAAAGGATGAAGTAGTCTTATGCCGTGCCCGCATCGGCCATACATATTTGACGCATTCATTTATTTTAAAGAAGGACCCTCCTCCTCAGTGTGAACACTGTCAGGGTACACTGACTGTGCGGCACATTTTGTTGGAGTGTGATCATCTCAAGCCGACAAGAAATGATATATTTGGCAACAGAAATGTTTTGGAATCGTTTAAATTCCATCCAATGTTAATTGTAAAGTTTTTAAAAAACTTTGACTTCTATACAAAATTTTAAGATATACTTAACTTGATTTTATATATTGTATTATACTCCCACCCCCACCCCCCCCCCACCCACCACAGCTCCTTACACTGTGGTTTTACATGAGTCTATACAAATATGTTCATATACTTACCATTTGTGACACCCAATAGCCGATATGTATTTTTGTGCTGGGGTGTCGTTAAACAAACATTCAATCAATCAACCCTCTCCAAACCTCCCAAAAAGTTCCCTTGGCATTCCACTTCATGTCACTGTCCCCCCCCCCCCCCCCCCCCCCCCCCCCCCCCCCCCCCCCCCCCCCCCCCACAAAAAAAAATAAAAAAAAAATAATTTCCTTCCGACCTTCCTACCAATACTCCCCCCCCCCCCCCCCCCCCCCCCCCATAACCCCCCCCATAACCCCACCCCCCCCCCCCCCCCCCCCCCCACCCCCCCCCCACCCCCCTCCCCCCCCCCCACCCCCCCCCAATGGATTTTCTGGATCTGTCACTGTTGTCCATCCGCTTTTCAAGTTTGTATCTTGGACACTCATGAGTACGCAAAATCTTTACCCTCGCAGTGTATATGATCCAACTGACAACAGCGGGCACATGTCACCTTGCTACAGCACGTATTTTCCCCCATGTCCTTAGTTTTGATACTTAAAGTACCGTAAAGAGTTGGGGACAAAAGGTACAACGGGTATTTTTAAGTACCCAGCCTTGATAGAGTCTGGAAGCAGTGGCTTGTCAATGTAAAGATTAAAGTGTTGTTCAAAACAAACACGTTATTTCGACGTCTTGCGCAGAGCCATTTTTACAAATCTCATTGGTACACCCATTTTACACAAAAAACACTACTTTTGCATGGGTCGGATTTACCACAAACAAGTCTTCAATGTCAACAAGTTACACGTTTACAAACTACATGCTCTCCCCTGTCAACTTCAGTCAAATAGCTGCCACTTCAAAGCTGTCTGCCATGAAATAATCAGTCAAACAGCAGACTACTTGCGCGAACAAATTTCCGGACAACCAAATGGGAAGATACATTTAAAATGGTCAAACACCTGCGTTTAAAGCCGCACGCCCTAGTTCCATCCAGCGAAAATAAATTATAATTTGGTTAATCTACAAACCTGTAACACACTTAGATCACGTTTTTATCAAATGGAGTGAAAAAGCAGGTTTTATATCGATAAATACCATGGGAATCCCCATGTCCCAATTGCTTGAAATAATTTTGAAAGTTAGTATTCTGACGTCACCGGTAGATGTCGCTCGAAGCACAACAATGCCTACGTCACGACAAATTTCACAGAGTGCGCACAGACTTGGGGTGCGTTCCTTTCACCTTTCCTGGACATGTTCCAACTGTTCTGTCCTGGTTGTATCCCCTCTCCAGATATCGTAAGACGTAGCAAAATTATTGGTTTTAAGGGTTTGTAACGTTTTGTATTGAGATACTTACTTGTCTGAACTTTATTGTTACTGAAAATGTTCACGAACTGTGAAGAAAAATCTCACAAATGAACAACAAGCAAACGACAACAAATCGGATGTTGATTGCGCGAACCGTGCACGAGAAAACAAACCGAACCAAAATGATAACGGTCACATGGTATACCAACGTCTGTGACACTGAAATGGGAATATCCCCTCTAAAAATAGATTAGACCTTGTCTGCTCAACGGTTTTTTCTCAGAGGCCCGTGGCATTTTATGAAATATGAAAAATGCTTTTTGTGGTATTACAAACACCAGGATTACCAAAAAACACTTCAGGTGAATGGAAATGTATAGTCTAAATAATAAACGTTAAGTAAAGTGCAACTTTATTTGTGAAAAAAATGGGTTTAATAGCGAAAAACAACGGCGTAATGGTTAACAACTAGGGCGTGTCCCTTTAAGAAAAACGAGCATCGTAAATTGGGCCTTAAGATAAAAAAAAAAGGCCAAGTTTTACCTTTTGGGTCCCGCCATCAGGTAGTCACAATGACCAAATCTCCCCCCCCCCCGCCCCTTCCCCACCACACACACACACACAATGTGCCAAGGACGCTTCCCACAACATTTGGTTGGAATTGGTACAGTAATCTTAGAGAAGAATCAAAGAAACAGTTTAAATGCATTTCACTATAACAAACTTCACCCAAACCTTGGGAACAAACATTAATGACATTTCTTTAAGTAGAGAAGATGATCTTTTTTAAATTCGCTTAATTTCACCTTTTAGAACCGGCATTAGGCAGTGTGTGTGTGTGTGTGCGTGCGCGCGCTACAATTACAAAATTTGTTTCTCCGTGTGTCAAGCAAGCTTACCACAAAATCTGGCTGGAATTGGTCAGGACGTTTTAAAAAAATTTAACGACGCACTCAACACATTTTATTTACGGTTATATGGCATCAGACATGGTTAAGGACCACACAGATATTAATAAAGGAAACCTGCTGTCGTCAATCCATGGGCTAATCTTTTCGATTAACAGCCAAGGATCTGTTATATTGACCATCCCACAGACAGGGTAGTACATACCACAGCCATTGATATACCAGTCGTAGTGCACTGGCTGGAACGAGAAATAGCCCAATGGGCCCACTGACGGGAATCGATCTCGGACCGACCGCGCGCTGTGCCCCCCTTTTGGAGAAGAAGTCAAAGAAATAACAGTTTAAATGCATTTCACTTTTTGACTATAGTAAACTTCAACCCTACCCTGCCGACCCAACATTAATGACATTGACAAATTAAAGTTAAAGTTTGTTTTGTTTAATGACACCACTAGAGCACATTTATTTATTTATCATCTGCTATTGGATGTCTAACATGGTAATTCTCCCATAGTCTTAAGCTGTATCCTAACCGGCCACAAGCAATTATTTTAAGTCATTGATTTCAATTGCCGTATCCTAACTACACGCGTACGACGCGACAGATTTATCCGTAGAGTCGCACACGTCCAGTTAGGATATGGATATTGAAATCAATGACTTCTAAAATAATCGCTCGCTGCCGGTTAGAATACAGCTTTAAGATAGGAAACCCGCTACATTTTTCTCCACTAGTAGCAAAGGACCACACAGATACTGATAAAGGAAACCCACTGTCGCCACTTCATGGGGTACTCTTTTCAATTAGCAGCAAGGGATCTTTTATATGCGCCATCCCACAAACAGGATAGCACATACCACAACCTTTGATATATCTGTCACTGGCTGGAACAAGAAATAGCCCAATGGGTCACCGATAAGGATCGATCCTAAGCAAACCGCGCATCAGGCGAGCGTTTTTACCACTCAGCTACATGTACGAGTGCATTCCGCCTTACAAATTAGATAAAGCATCTGTTGACCGTTATACAATATGAAGAATACTCCGTTGTAGCGTTTATGAAAGTAGGCTTAATTTTTTCCCTTTGGGCATCGCCCTCAGACCACTAGTGGCAAATTTGTTTCTTCATGTGCCAAGGAAGCTTCCTACAAAATGTGTTTTGAGTTGTAGTATTTTACGTATATTGTGTCTGCCAGCATACTAAGTACTAAATTGTGGGGCATATGCATCTCTTGGAAAGTGATTAAACTGCACCGATTGTTTGTTTTGTTTAAGGACACCACTAGAGCACACTGATTAATTAATCATCAGCCATTGGATGTCAAACATTTGGTCACTCAATAATCAGAGGAAACCTGCAACATTTTTCCAAATGCAGCAAGGAATCTTTTATATACACTTTCCTACAGGAAAGCACATACCATGACCTTTGATCAGTTGTAGTGCACAGGTTGGAACGAGAAAACCCCCAATCAGGTGATTGGATCCATCGATGGTGGTTTGATCCTGCGACGCAAGTAGCCCATGCGTGCACTCAACCGACTGAGCGAAATCCCACCCCAGTCTGTATGAGGCACCAGACAACTATATGGTCTACAGACTTCTCTCCTACCAAATGGTCCACAAACTTCTCTCCTACCAAATGGTCTACAGACTTGTCTCCTACCGAATGGTCTACAGACTTCTCTCCTACCGAATGGTCCACAGACTTCTCTCCTACTATATGGTCTACAGACTTCTCTCCTACTAAATGGTCTACAGACTTCTCTCCTACCAAATGGTCTACAGACTTCTCTCCTACTAAATGGTCTACAGACTTCTTGCCTACCAAATCATGGCAAATGGTCTACAGACTTCTCTCCTACCAAATGGTCTACAGACTTCTCTCCTACCAAATGGTCTACAGACTTCTATCCTACTCTCCTACCAAATGGTCTACAGACTTCTCTCTTACCAAATACTAATCGGCCAAACATCAATACGTATTTTAACAGGACAGTCGACATGCAACACTTTTTAATTGAATATAATCAAGAAACATTTATGTCACAAAAACGTATCTGTGTTATCATCAGAGGCGGATCTAGGGGGGTGGGGGGCTCCCTCCCCCCTCCCTAAATTTTTGCGACAGTTATAATTTTATTATATATTAATTTTAATTTTTTTACAATCCCCTCCAAACCTCACCCAAAGTTCCATTAGCATTTGGTCTCATGTCATTGCCCCCCCCCCCCCCCCCCCCCCCCCCAGTGGATTTTCTGGATCCGCCACTGATCATTACATTAAAGCAGACACTCCAAAGAAATCACAGAACAAAAATTAGTAAACGTTTTCATTTCTTTTGCAAATAATGATATCTTTGTTCGACACCCAGTAACCGGGTGTCGTTAAATCTGTATTCATTTGCTTCCATTCATTCATTCATTCATTCATTCATTCAAATGAAGATAATGAAATATATGCTTATAACAATTACAGTACAGTAATGCTAATAATAAGTGTATTCTTGGTTTTGTGATAAAAACAGACAAGTCACTCATTAATAATTCGCA
Organism: Gigantopelta aegis; assembly: GCF_016097555.1. Classification (NCBI taxonomy): domain Eukaryota; kingdom Metazoa; phylum Mollusca; class Gastropoda; order Neomphalida; family Peltospiridae; genus Gigantopelta; species Gigantopelta aegis. Next base: position 16,747,717 of record NC_054710.1, on the reverse strand, counting down.
GTGTTTCTGCGAGAAGGAATGAAGGATAAAATTACATACACTAAAAATCTTGGAAATTAATGGATAAGTTTTTATATATTTTTTAGAAAGATTATAGTAATAGACATGCTGTTTAAAATTTGTCAAAGTATATAAAATGTTGTGTCTAATTTCCAACACATCACCACCTTTAGTCCTTCCCACTGGCAATGCCTTTTTTTCATTCTAAGGAATTTACTACAAGTTTTCTAAATTGCACACAAAAAATTGTAATTTTTATTTATTTTTATTTCCAACACATTTTTACTTTTCTTCATACCTCAAACAAAAATGAAATTAGTTACAAAATCTTTGTTTCTTTCTTTCTTGTAGGATAGGGCAGACTATAGTAGGTGTAGTTATGATCTGTTTTGTTTTTATTAAGTTCCCTAAACAGTTTCTGGCAGATAGATAACTACTTTAACGTGCTCATACACCACTTGGGTTTCGAACACGCCCATCCAGAGTCCGACCTCCGATAAGATCGGTGGCCTGACTCAGGATGGGGGGTTCTGGCAGAAAGCCTGATTGGGGATATCATATCCTTTAGAAAATAAAAGCTTAAGTGATCTTTAATAATCTGTATACCATACTGATGATTTCAGATCAAAACTAATATCTGTGAAACGGCTCAAATAAGACAGACAGTTGAACAATCACATCCATGGGCCCCATTCCACGAAGCGATCTTTGCCCTAAGATCAACTTAAGTGCATAGGGTAGCTATGCGCCTACGGTAATCTTAGGGCTAAGATCGCTTCGTGAAACAGGGCCCAGGCTCCGTATTCATAACCGTACTTAAGTCAATGTATGATACCTAAATACATACTTAAAGTACATAGATAAGTATCATACATTCACTTAAGTATGTTTATGAATATGGAGCCTGGATAATAGAAGATGGCGCACCCATCAGGCAGGATGAGGTAGGCAGCATGGAAGTGAGCATTTGCAAATTAATTTGAACTATCGTTTTGTTTGTTGTCAGATAATGTCGTCAAAATCAATTTGGAGGTGTATTCAATCTGCTTTCCTGGAAAGACTAGTTCAAACCTGAACTGAACAGTTCCATGTCAACCTGCTATTTATGTTTCTGCTTGAACTATGTTTTTGTTTGTTGTTAGATAATGTCTTCAAAATTAATTCAGAGATGTATTCAATCTGCTTTCCTGGAAAGACTAGTGCAAAACTGAACTGAACAGTTCCATGTCAACCTGCTATTTATCTTTCTGCTTGAACTATCGTTTTGTTTGTTGTCAGATAATGTCGTCAAAATCAATTCAGAGGTGTACTCAATCTGCTTTCCTAGAAAGACTAGCGCAAAACTGAACTGAACAGTTTCATGTCAACCCGCTATTTATGTTTCTGGCTTGTGACGTATGTTTCTGCTTGTGACCGTCTACCTCAGCCAGAGATTGAGTGGCAACTCCTCCATCACTGATCCTCAATCAGTGACACTTTACTGGGGTGGGACCTGCGAGCGTGGTTCTTCAGGTGAACAGGAGACAGAAACCAGTGGTCACAGAACTGGCACTGAAACATCTTGACGTTATTCGGTGCCTGGACAGGCCTCTGGCCTGCAGATTCACGGTTCAGTCTGCACGAGTAGCGGAGATGCACAATTAGACCGGATGTCGTGGTGAACAACTTGCCACACTCACAGGGATACCGAGCCTGAGGCATGTCCTCGCTGTGGGCGTTGACGGCATGGTTTCCAAGCTTCTCAAGGGAGGAGAACTCCTTGCCACAAAACTTACAAGGAAAGAGTTCATTAGACATAGAGGATGGTCTCATGCTTCTGTGCACATTGATGGCATGATTAGCAAGCTTCTTCAATGTATCAAACTCGTTATCGCAGAACTTACATGGAAACATAATATTTGACAAATCGTTAGTTACACCTACTGTTGTATCTGAACATGAAACTTTACAAATGTTAGAAGAACTTAAAGATCTTGATGATTTCATTTTCTGTTCACTGTCAGTTGTGTAGGAACACTGATCACTCTGTAAAATATCTGTAACATTACTACCACCAACAGATGCAGCTACTGCAGAATCATCTGTTGAAGAAAAGTTTGCATCATTATCAGCAGAAGCACCTGCAGGTGAAGTATTTCCCGAGTCAGATGGATTGGTGAGAGAAAAGGGAACAAACACTTTATCACTCACAGATACACCCTGGGGTGCCAAGGCAGATAAATCAGAATTGAAATCATCATCATCATCATCTTCATCTTCGTTTATCTTGCTGCTGGATGGCTGAGCACTGCCAGATGTTAGCATCACTGCCCGTGCCATGTTGTTTGTGTCGCAATCCCTCACATAGTGTATGCTGGCCATATGCCTCCGTTTTAAGCCGGGGTAGGCAAAGACCTTTTTACACAGATCACAAGGATAGTACATGTAGTTTTTACTGTGAGGCAGCATGGTGTGTACAGTCAATGACCTTTCGTCTTTAAATACTTTATGACACTGAGAACACTGGAATGGAATGTCATTACTGTTTGACTTTACAATTGTAACTGGAACTACAGCTGGTGCACCATGATGCCTCTCCATGTGCATCTGTTGCAATAATGCACATGAAAAAAACAGATAGCGGCAATGACTACAACTAAGCATATCCTTTGATGGTTTTGACACCCTATCACTATCCATGTCACATCTTTTGGAGGATGTTTTGGCCAATTTTGCAGAACCACTTGCAGCTATTTCTTCAAAATGTGACATATTATCAACGTTAATGGATTTCGTAGCAGAATCACTGCCAGAAGTAGATGATTGACCTGCTGCCATTTGTTCAGTTGACGCCATGACAGCATGCAGTGTTTTATCTCTAACATACTGTCGTGTTTTGTATCTCCTATGGTTTGTCACATGGTCCTCATCATTTATTAACAAATTTGTTGAAACTGACTCAAGGCATTCTAACAGTTTCGACCTTCTTTTCACACACTTTCGTTTCTTTTTTGGGTCATCACCACCAGTGGGTGAATAATTATTAATTTTTGTATCTTTTGTTTCATTGTCCAAGTTGTTATGTAACATTACCGTCTTATCATCCATGATCAAATTATTCACATTGTTTAACATATCTTCTTTCACATCATGTTCAGGAAACCTACAGAATGAATCCATATTTACTCCAAACACTTTGCTTTCTGCAAACACAACTTCTGGAGAACCAGTTCCTTCAACTACATACTGTGATGTAGGTGTGACATGCAAAACATCATTGAGAACACCAGCAGTTGACTGCAGAGAAGTACCAACTTCACAGGTTGCAGCATGAACAGACACAATATGATCCTTCATCTGTGAGAGGGTTTCAAACTGTTCGTTACAGAGATCACACACTTCACAAGATGAATCGTCAGCCACATTCACTTCTACTTCAGCATCAGCTACCACTGCTTCGTTCATTGGAAGGCTGTGACACAGACTGATGTGTTGTTTGAACTGCAGGCTGCCAATGAATACCTGATGACACAAGGAACAGCTCTCCAGACCAGAAGCTGTTTCTTCGATCTTCACTAACCCAGCTCCTGAAATACCTGTGCATAATTCCTCAGCTGATACAGTAGCACCAGCATTTGAGTATAATTCACTTGCCGGTGCACAGGCATCTGTGTATAATTCATAACCCGATACAGTATTACAAGTATCAGAGTACAACCCATCAGATGATATTGCAGTAGAAACATTGTACAACTCTTCTGTTGATACAAGAACAGCAGTATTTGTACACAATACATCAGTTGAAAGAGTAGTAGAGGTACTAGCGTGTGGCCCATCAACTGATACATGGGTAGTAGTATCAGTGTAAGACCCATCAACCGATACAACAGCATAATTAGTGCTTAATTTATCAACTGATTCAGGACTAGTAGTACCAGTGTAAGACCCATCAATAACAGCATAATTACTACTTAATTCATCAACTAATACAGGGGTACAATGATCAGTGACAAGTCTGTGTGCTGTCACATCGTAAGTACCAGTTTGCAACTCTTCAACTGATGTATCGGTACAGGTACGCACACTGTCTCTGGATCTTTCACTGTTCAGCAGACATGCAGGTGACTTTTCACCATCACTAGATATCAACTCAGATTCACCCGCGTTTGTAAGTGTTGTATTTGAGTCTGGCTCTGCATCATCAGGGTCTGTGTTTCTAGAGATAGTCCACGACTCACCGCCCTCCATGAAGTGGTAGCTTTCACCTGGACCACACACTTCAGTGTCCAGTACAGCTTCACAGTCACTCATGTTCTGTTCCGACACTGAGCAAAGTGAGAGTCTTAGTCTCTCCTCATCCTCATCATGTTTGGTATCCTTCTCATTGTGTATTAACAGACTCGATGAAGTACATGTGTTGTTGTTATTATTAATGTTCAAGACATTGGATGAATTACATTCAACACTATTATTCTGGAAACGAGTGGCCGAATTACTGTTATCATGATCAAAATGCATCAAACCAGATGAATCTCTGTCATCAGTAGGCTCCTCTAACAGATCGGATGAAGTACACATGCTGTTGTTATCAATCTGGAACACACTGAATGACTTACTGTCATCAATATTATTCTGAGCCTTTGAGCCTACTTCACTTGTAAGACTTGATTTTGATTCTAGCTCTGAGCCAAATTTACTTGTAAGACTTGATTTAGCTGTGGACATCAAAACTGGACAAGCACGTCCTTCAGACATCGTGTTGTTAGTGCCACAGATTGACCGAGATAAACCATCACCGTCATGCACACGTGTAACCACATCCTTGTCATCAAACACCGTCTTTTCTTGATGGTCTGAAGAGGTACCATCTGTTTTGTCACAGTCATTGAGAAAATCAAAAGAGAAGAATTTGTCTCCATCCTGCACCAAGACCAAATCCTCCTTTGTCTCAGTCTTGCTTGTTTTTGTTGGGATCCCAACAGAGCAATGATCCTTCAGAACCTTTCTCTTCAATGTTTGTAATACAGGTTTGTCACTTCTTTGTGGTGCACCCTGCAAGCATGGCGAGTGAGACACTAGCTCCGTAAAAGAATCAAACTCCACTTTGTTGCAGACTTTACACGGGTATTTAAAACTACACTTTGCATTATCGTAGTAAATGATTTTTTTGTGAGTTGACTTGATATGTCGGGTCTTTTCACTCTTGGTTGCAAATATTTTCCGGCACACTTCGCAGGAGAAGAGAAGGTTTGCATGTTTCTGCATTACGTGGATCTGTCTGCTAATCGCATCCACGAAATGTTCAGCGCAGTCTGTGCACGGAAACATCGTCAGGCGTGGAATGGAACAATGTTCTTTACAAAATGAGATCAGCTTTTGGAAACATTCACTCGGAGGGTTCACAGGAAGTTCGTTCACATGGTCCCGGGAGTTTAGGTGAGAGTTCCACAGCTTCTGTTTCTTACTTACTGAAGTATTACGTAACAACTGTTGTTGATGATCAGACCTAAAGCTTGCAGCTGTCTCCAGCTGGATGTCATGTGTTTCTGAAATCTCTGTGCCAGACATTTCACAACTGAAATACTGATTAATTTAACAGCTAGTGATCAAATCATCAATAGTTGTGTTTTCAAGTGTTTTTGAATCTTCTACAATATATCTTCAAATGCTCAATAGCGATATTTTCAAATGTTTTTGAATCTTGTTAAATAATATCTTCATATGCTCAATATATGTGTTCAAGTGTTTTTGAATATTCTTCAATATTTTCAAATGCTTAACAGTGGTATTTTTAAGTGTTTTTTAATCTTCTTAAATAATATCTTCAAATGCTCAATAGGTGTGTTTTCAAGTGTTTTTGAATATTCTTCAACTATATTTTCAAACTAACTGGAGACTAAAATACTTTACTGTATTACTAGAATTTTACAATCAAACTACTGTCAAGTCAAGGACACACGTCTATCCACCAAGTCTTGTTTACTTGATTGTAACACTGTCACACTCCCGACACCTACATGTGACACTACATACGTATCCGGCACTGTATCCAAGGAATAGTCTAACTGTACTTCAATAAATATGAAACTTATTCGAAATCTCCAACTATATCGAGGGCAGACTTCTATAAAGTCTTGTTCTCCTGGAATTTAACACGGCTCATCAACCTGTGACCCTGAGATAGGCAATTTCTCGTTTCTTTCAACACATTTAGCACTTAAGTGTGATGTCATATTTCTCCTTCCAGTTTTGAATTTCATCAGCTAGTGATGCTTTCAACACATTTAGCATTTAAGTGTGATGTTATATTTCTCCTTCCAGTTTGGAGTTTCATCAGCTAGTGATGCTTTCAACACATTTAGCATTTAAGTGGGATGTCATATTTCTCCTTCGAGTTTGGAGTTTCATCAGCTAGTGATGCTTTCAACACATTTAGCATTTAAGTGGGATGTCATATTTCTCCTTCGAGTTTTGAATTTCATCAAGTTGTGATGCTTTCAACACATTTAGCATTTAAGTGTGATGTCATATTTCTCCTTCCAGTTGTGAGTTTCGTTAAAACCTGAAGTATTATGTTAACTGTTCACATCTTCAAACCATGTCATCTGCTGATCTATACAGAGATGACACCAACTGAGTACTGGTTATGCTGATCCATATTACTGGTGAAAGACAGCTAACTAGGCCACACAATTTTCTTTTAGAGACATAGCACCCCAGTCTGATGTGCAGTTTGATTACACAATTTTCTCTTAGAGTCATAGCACCCCAGTCTGATGTGCAGTTTTGATCACACACCAGTCTTCAAACGGAGAAACTGAAACGAAAAACAATACTACTATTAGCATTCATCTAGTTTTTTTTAACCGGCCTCAGTGGCATCGTTGTTAGGCCATTGGTCTACAGGCTGGTAGGTACTGGGTTCAAATCCCAGTCGAAGCATGGGATTTTTAATCCAGATACGGACTCTAAACCCTGAGTGAGTGCTCTGCAAGGCTCAATGGGTAGGTGTAAACCACTTGCACCGACCAGTGATCCATAACTGGTTCAATAAAGGCCATGGTTTGTGCTATCCTGCCTGCAAATAAAAGATCCCTTGCTGCCTGTCATAAAAGAGTAACCCATGTGGCAGCAGCAGGTTTCCTCTAAAAACAGTATCAGAATGACCATATGTTTGATGTCCAACAGCCGATGATAAGATAAAAAATCAATGTGCTCTACTGGCATCGTTAAATAAAACAAACTACTTTTTAAACTGTTATTTCTTTGACTTCTGCTTTAAACATGTAGCCCCGTGGCACAGCGCGCGGTCGGTCCGGGATCGATTGATTCCCGTCGGTGGGCTGTTTCTAGTTCCGGCCAGTGCACTACGACTGGTATATCAAAGGCTGTGGTATGTACTACCCTGTGGGATGGTGTATATAAAAGATCCCTTACTGCCAACTGAAAAGAGTAGCACAGGAAGTGGCAACAGCGGGTTTCCTTTATCGATATCTGTGTTTTAAATTAGGTTCACTATAAAGCTATACACAAAATGTTAGCTCAATTTATTACATAACATTTTGTGAAATATCTTAAAATATTGGTTAAATAAAAGTGTTATCAGTCACTCAGTGTCGATAACACATTTTAGAGTGAAAATTTCACTCTAAAATGTGTTATCGTCACTGTAAAAAGTGATATCTTCACTGTAAAAAACCCGGAACTATTTTGATGCTGGCATTTTAAAAATAAAAGTAAATTGTCAAAAGTTATATAATAAATAGAAAATTTGATCTTTTTTGTCAAATATGATTTATATCTCATCTCGTGAAGTCTGCAATCATATCACACTCGTCACTCATAAGATATGACTGCAAACTTCACTCAATGATATAAATTATGTTTGACAAACAACAAGAAATATCCTCTATATCTTGAGGCACTACCAAAAGAAATTACGTAGGGAAATAATATTTTTTATCCGAGCTCATGGGCCATAAACTCTGTCAAACCTTGAAAGTTAAACTGGGTCTGTACCAGTACTTGCTAAAGCCATACATAAAAAACCCAGCTCATAATCTTGAAGCAATGCAGAAAAAAGGTCCATAAAACTATATATAAGGCAGCAGAGAAGAAACCTATAGTCCTGTCTGGTTGGTGGACTGGTAGGGGACTAATAATAATAATAATAATAATAATAGTAATAATAGTAGTAGTAGTATTAGTTAGTCCTTATGTGGTCTTAAGAGTTAACTTTAAATAGAGAATAATACATGAGTGGCTGTTAGATACCATTTATCTCACAACAAGTTGTTTTAAAATGTATCTAACGAGCAAAAGCAAGTTGAATACGTTTTTAAAAGAGTTGTGAGATAAATGGTATCTAATGACCATGAATGTATTATTCTATTTCTTACATATCCTGAAAAACCAGGTTTTAAGCAAATTTTAACATCTTTATTGACTAAAAGATATTTACAACCCTTTGCACTTGTAGATGCCTTACGCATGACAGATACATGATTGCCAGGTTAACTATACATGTACATCACAGTGTAATCGATTTCCACCATGCTGTTTTTTAATTGGATATATGGCATTGGTGACCTGGGCCCCATTCCACGAAGCGATCTTAGCCCTAGGATCACCGTAACTGCACAGCTAACATATGCACTTGAGGTGATCTTAGGGCTAAGATCGCTTCGTGGAACCGGGCCCTGGTCATCACCTGGGAGCAGCCAGTCATATGTCTTGAAATTATTTACACACGTATGTGTGTGAACAAATATGTGTTCTCACCAACGAGTGTGTGAGAAAACAAAGTTATAACCAGACAAAACCTGTTTTGTCAAATTATTCTCAAATATCGGGAGGTGACACTATGTATGTTTCCATTTCCAATAAAGGCTATTTCAATTTTATAAAAAAAAAAATATATATTTAAAATCCCCAATCTAATTAAAATTAGCTCCACAATTACATGTGGATCTAACACCAGCCAGTTGGAGCTCATGTCCACCAATCAAAACTTTACTTGCTGAATCCTGCCAGTGATTTAAAACTAACAACACTGCGTAGTCCCCAATGTCCAGGTAACATTTCGTCTGTAAATAATAATTTAAATATTGACCAATCACACTTCGCCTTTTATAACATTATTTGGGAGCATACAAATTCTAAAAATATCGGGCAAGTCTATTTTAGTGGCCGCAAGTACAGCGAACCATACCAATACGTACGGGGTGGGTTATCAGTCTTCAATTTTACATTAAAAATTATTTATTTATTTATAAAAAAAACCCCACTAAATCAGTCTTCAGTTTTACATTACAAATTATTTATTTTATAAAATAAAACATGTTTTAAGGCATTCGTAATTCACCCGAAACATGTCGTATACCCTCAGAATAATTAAGAATGTTTTCAAGTTATTTTTAAATCACTGGCAGGATTCTGCAAGTAAGGTTTTGATTGGTGGACATGAGCTCCAACTGGCTGGTGTTAGATCCACATGTCATTGTGGAGCTAATTTTAATTAGATTGTAAAATCCCGCATTGAACTTACCTTTTGGCTAAAAAAAAAAGGTCCACGAGTTAACTCTTTTGAATAGTAATGTACAGGTAGTTTGTATCATTTTATCTTCAATAGTGAATTGAACTGAATGTTTAACGAAACCCCAGCACAGAAATAGTTTGGTTGAATTTTTGTATAGTGTATGTACTGAAAATATTAAAACGACATCACCTATAAAGACATCCTTGTTTTTGGCTGTTTAGCAGGGAACACTTTGTTTTCAAAATTTAATTAATGACATTTCTAGTCATAGATGTACAGGCTACCATTTTTGTAGGGGAACAGACTAGTCTTTGCCCTAATTAAACCAAAATACCTGAATCTGGATAACAACATGTATTCAAATTAGTGTTCTGCCAAACAGCTACATGTCTATACATGTACAGGGTTGCAAACAAATCAATATGTATTTTTACAACTAATTTTGTGGGTAGAATGATGGAAATACATGGTAAAAAGGCTTCAACAGGGCTTCTAGATTATGGTAGTCCCACTCCCATGGCTAGTGATATTCAGTGTTGGGCTAGTAAATAACTACTATAACTAGCCCAATGGCTAGTGGGGGAAAAAACCCTTGTCAAATGCTGTATTTACATATTTTGTAAAAGTGAATATCCTGCCCCTTCTCAAGTTATCACATTTTACCCGAATATCTCTATTGTTTTTGCTAGAATTTGAGGATTTGCTCGACCACTAGGTGGACAGTTGCCCTCCCCAGAGTCCCTGCCCTCCTGTCTCGTACACTTGTGTTTCTCATCAGTTGAAAATTGAACAGCAAGTTTTGTTTATGTTTTAAAATAGTTTAGAATCTTTGAAACATGGTGGATTACGATGCAATTCTAACAAAATGTTTCCTCTTTAGTGTAGGCATTCTGTAATACACTTTGCAGCGCTTACATAATAGCAAAAGTAGGACTAACTTTTTACTCGTTGTTGAGAATAAAATGAAAAGTATGCAGTAAAATAGATTTAAACTGTACAACTCATAATTCATAACTTTATTGTAAAGTTAACCTTTAAATTAGGGAAACTTAAAGTTTAAAACCCCCACCAAAACGCACTATTAAAGGGATATGCCCGAGTTTGCAGCACTGTAAGATGTTTCCGACTGATGAAATATTTCTACGATTAAACTAAACTTACACATTAAATATATTTTCTTGTTTAGAATATCAATGTCTGTATATTCAATGTGTTTCTGGTAGTCTTAATATATGTAATAAGCCTAAACTGGATTTTGTCTTCAAATAATTTTGTACGTATGAAAAAAACTAAAATTGAAACTAAAATGAAATTTAACCTAGTACAAATATTAGAATGATCACAAACATGTTTAATATATAGCCACTAATATTTAATGCAGAAAAATATATTTGATATGTAATTACAATCATTAAAAAGTCTTTGTTAGTCGATAACATCTTAAAAAGTGCAGCAGACTCAGGAATGTCCCTTTAAAGGTAGGGTCAAGTCCAACAAGAGCCTTATGTGTTGGAAAGATGCATAACCGGACCACCAACACATACTGACACTGTTACAAATGAAATACGTGTAATTTTAAAGTTAATAAAACCCCATGATTATTCCTGCTAAATGGGGGCAGCCATTTTGTTTTGTTTTTGTGATGTCTGGTGGTATAGCTTGGGGCGAAGTGACGTCAGCTCTGTTCATCTCCTCTATACAAGCCGCTTCACTTTCATCAACCTGACTTGTAAAACAACATAAATGACTTGATAGTATAATAAACTATTTAACTAAATATATTTCAATTTGCATCAATATAACGAAATGGAGTTATAGTATTTTTTTCTTTTAAAAAATCCAAAGGAGAAAATGCTTATTATTAGGCCTATTGGTAGGGTACGTTCCACCAAAAACGACCACTCACGATATCCAAGTGATAACTTTCTTTTCTTTGGGACTACATAATTGGTATACTTAATCAAGGGTTTTACAGAATGATTTACAGTAATAAAACAGGATGGCTGATAATGTCCATTACGATTCGAGGTTTTCACACAATACCCTGTGATCTTAATAAAAGAGGCACGTCTTTTTAGTGTGTCTAGACACAGTGTCTGGGGACCGTCTAAATATACACCTGCCAATCAGGAACCACAGGCACAGGCCACAGAAAGAAAAAACCAATTAACCAAGAAAACACTCCGACTATTATTTCAGTACATGGGTTAATAAATGTACAAAACATAATACAGTTATTTCAACACTTTGACAATGGTGGTTTATTTTGTATTGAAAAATCTACACGTTGCTGTATTACTGAGATGGATATTATTAGAGAACATTGCGATGCATCTGCAAAAATCAGGTATGTTTTGTTTCTTCAGTTCGAAGACCAATTCCTGACGGGACACGTTAGGTATTACATAGCCACCAGCTCGCCAGAGGGTGTATTCACTGGGATAGTACAAAATGGCTGTGCCCGTTATATATAATAGCCGTCACATTTAACTGTTTTATTAATTAACTATACGATTATACTTGTTGATATTAAGCAATAATGTGCATTATGTATCGCTGAATATGCATATCAGTCCAAAAGTCTTGCTTTAACATTCCTTTAAAGTGAATCAGAAAAAACTTGCTATGGGTGGGAGCCGGTAACGGGCTGTGAACCCTGTACCTACCGGCCTTATGTCCGATGGCTTAACCACAACACCACCAAGGTCAGTCTTATTATGTGATTGTAAATAAGTGCTTTTATGCTGTGTACAAGCACCTTAAATCATTCGCTGCTAGGCTTCAATTGGCCATCAGTGTTTCTACCAGAAAAAAAAAAATTGTATGACGCTATGAATTTTTATATTTACAATGTGTGTGCTGAATATGCAGCCGCAGTCAATAGGGGGTATGGGGAGCTCCCCTTGAAAGAAAAATTTAGTTTTAGGGTTCAAAAAGTCATTATTTGGTCAAAAGAGGTAAACTTAAAACAATAAAATCTGCACCAAAAATTAGGTATGGCGCCATACCCATTTTACCCTCTGGCAGTAACCCTGGCCATGTGTGTCAATTGACTGTTGATTTTAATAACTTTTGAAACTGAACAAAACCCTGCTAATAGGTGAAATATTAAAGGGACAGACACTAGTTTTTAAACACTAAGACATATTTTTCACTATTAGAACCGTTTATGATCACTGAAATCAAACATTACTTATATTTTATTGTTTAGATTATCCATTTCCGTACAATCGAAGTGTTTCTGGTTATCCTGGTGTTCCTAAATATCACAAAATGCATTTTTCGTATTTTTCAAAACACACGTGCGTCTGAGAACGGTTATAAGGATATATCAACGTCACAGACTCTTACCTTAGTGTTTAAATACTAGGGTCTGTCCCTTAATATATGACATGTACCTAATTAGTGGTCGGCGAACAGCAGCCTTTCCTGTATTTTGATTGTAGCTAATATAATTGACTGAATTCAATTGTATTTTGGGTCATGTAGTTAAATATCAAATTGAACAGAAGAGCTATGAATACAAGGTTACTAGCTTTACAATACCAAGAACCTAACCGGCCCCGAGCGATTATTTTAGAAATAACTGATTTCAATCACTGTATCCTAACCGCATGTGTATGGCGCGACAGATAAATGTGTCGCATCGGACATGTCCAGTTAGGATACGGCAATTGAACTAATTTATTTCTAAAATAATCGCTCGCGGCTGGTTAGATACAGCTTTAAATATATACATGTATGTAACTTCAAGCTGGGCTTCTAGATTATGGTAGTTCCACTCCCATGGCTAGTGATATTCAATGTTGGGCTAGTAAATAACTATTATTGACTTGCCCGACAGCTAGTGAACTTTTTTTGTGTGTAATATTGCAGTTAAAGAAGCTCAATCACGGAGTTAGTGGGCCTTGTTTCTCTGAATATGCATTATAAATGAAACTTACATTCATCTGGAATACCAAACCTAGTTATTGTATGGTCCAAAATATTTTAACTGAACTACGATTGAGGGAATTCCATGATACACTCCTTTTTTAAAATTTGGAACTCTTCTTGTGATGCGACATGAAAAACACGGAAAAACAGACTCGTAGTGATGAGGCTATATATACGACAACCGTACAATGTATTTTTGGATTTTATATAAACGATAGCTGTGTGTAGAGACTTGGCAAATGAGGGCCGGCTATATACATGGCCAATAATAAAAAATATATTATTTCATGACGAAAATAACCGCGAATACGCTGAAATAAAATAATAAACAGTCAGAACATGAACTCACCATTTATTATTATTATTATTATTATTAGGTGTGTGTGCAATTTATTTTGACTGGTTCGCAAAGTGGTATTTTAGTTTTAATGTATAGCGTAAAAAAAACAGTGTACTGTTGCATATTTTGTCGTCCAAATGTTGGCTAATTATTACTTAACCCAGTTGAATCCAGTTCTACGTGCAGGGACAAATTTACCAATGATTGCTACACCAATCAGTGGCAAATAAACATTAATTGTTTCAGCTACCAAAGATACCGGTATATTAATTGTTAACAACTAAAGCCGTGAGCTGTTTCTGTTACGTGCAAGGTAGGTAATCCTCTTTACTCGGTACGAGAGACAATTGTTCGATGTTGAGTTTACAACAGGAAACACTGTTTTTCTGACAATGAGGTGTGTTTTTCCAGATTGTTATAGGCAGGATTGGCCTTTTAGTTTTTGTTTTTTTACAGATGCCAACGATCATTCACAAAATTTAAATGTTGCGAACATGCGCAAAGGTGCGTATTCGCTAACAAAACATGTCATAATATTAATCCGGTTTACAGTACTTCGTCTTATAGAGGAAACTCGCTACATTTTTCCATTAGTAGCAACGTACTTTTATATCATATTATGCGCCATCCGACAAACAGGATATATGTAGCACACGACCGGCTGGTAGGTACAGGCCGGTACTGGCTCCAACCCAGAGCAAGTTCTTAGGGGCTCAATGGATGAAGTAAGTAGTGGTAGAAATTAGGAAATATTTTCACTGGCCCAGGGGGCTAGTAGCTGAGGAAAGTTAATAGTCCCTAGATAAAATCACTAGCCCCCCCCCACACACATTTCATTATTGAAGCAGTTTGAGAAGACGAAACCTATATGGAATCTAGCAAGTTGTTCAAGGATTGAACACACATTACTGTGTTGCTTGTACTTTATCTTTAATGGTGAAAATATAATGGACATCCCTAATAAAATGAATAAAAGCAACATTTCAAATGTGTTGTCATTTGTGGTTAGTTTTCGCATTGTTTAATGGAGATTCCTTATTCAGAAGACATTGTCACAAGTTTATGGCTAACAATGCTTTTTAAAAGATCATAATTACATATGATAAACATTACAGTAAAGTACACCACCTTGGTCGTCATTCAGTAAATGTTTTTGTTTTTTTTAATTACCATACACCCCTCCCCCCCCCCCCCCCCACACAAATGTGGCAGCAAAGGGTGGGATATTCACAAAAAATAATAGCAATTATAATATTAAATTAATTTGTCATACAACTCAGGAATTATCTTTACTGTTACTGAATTATTTTATTCTGTCCTAATGCACTCGGATGTCCACTGGTAAACTTGGAACTCTCCACTCGAGATGTTTGGAAGCAGCTAGTTAAAATCGATCAATGCCAACATTATCTATTACAATGCATTTATTTATTACCGACCAAACGAACACAAAGTACCAAAACACACACACAAATAAAAACACATATTCCCTTCCGAACATGGCTCATCTATAATCGCAATATTACGACAATTTTCAGGATTCAGAAACAAAAACTAGGAAGTTCAGATTCTGTTTGCAGTAAATATCCAGATTTATCAAGACCAAACGATACTTTTTGACTTTGTTAATCTGTCATGGCAATTTATTTTGATAAAATACATCTACAGTTTTTTTGTTTAACGGGTTTCATTGGCAAAATAGTTTGCATCATGAATCTGGGTCACAACTGCCCAGTATTACTCACCTGGGGGACTAGTACCATTTAAATTGTACTTGCCCCCAGGGAATTCTACTCACCTGGGGCGAGAGGGCAAGCGTTAGTGTCTATCTCTGTGTAAGGCCACTACACCCTTTTCTCTCACTAACCACTAACCAGCTAACAACTAACCTGAACAGACAGCCCAGATAGCCGAGGTGTGTGCCCAGGACAGCATTCTTGAACCGTAATTGGATATAAGCACGAAAATAAGTTGAAATGAAATGTAGCACACTTACATCTTACCAATTTTTATTGTTTTATTTTATTCTTTCCTTGTATTTTATTTGACCCAGCATTTTGTTAATTAGCGATGACACAAAATGGCAGCCGGCGATGCTTTTTGTCCTTGATCTTATCAAAGTCGATATATCTATGTATGTAGTTGATCATCTAGGATGTGTAATTTTTGTCACTGTCATGGTTTTTAGATGATTTCTGTCAAATTCATCCAATCAGCGATGATATTATTAATCGTTTTGTCTAAACAGATGCTAGCTAAAGCAGCAATCAAATTAAAATTAGCTCCACTATTATATGTGGATCTAACAGCAGCCCGTTGGGAGCTCATGTCCAATTGACCTTTCATTCGGCCAATCAAAACCTTACTTGCAAAATCTTGCCAGTGATTTGAAAATAATTTGAAAATATTCGGGATTATGCCGAGGGTATACGAAATGATTCGGGTGAATTACGAAGTATGCCGGAAACTAATTGCAATATAAAATTTTATATAAAATTTGTTTCAAGACGGAAAAAAACCTGTGATGGTATTGCCATAAAATCTGTTTATACTAGTAATAGTAGTATACAATCCAGAGTTTATTACTGCACTTTTCTCCCTGTTTTTTTTCAATGTTGAAATAGACCAAGTATGCCTATTTGGTAACTAGTCTCGCCCGATATTTTTAGAATTTGTATGCTCCCGAATAACACTATATAAGGTGAAGTGTAATTGGTCGATATTTAAATTGTTATTTATAGATGAAATGTCACCTGGACATGGCAGTCCATGCAATGCTGTTAGATCTACTGGTAGACCCAGTAGAGCTAATTTTAATCAGATTGCTAAAGCAGCAACAGTCTCATCTACTATAATTATTTGGACACAGTACTGAATACTTGTACTTACATATACATATGAGTTAAAATTTAATTTATACTTTTTTATTTATTTTATTATATTAAATGTACATAATTAGATTTTGTTTTCATCGAAAAAAAACCACAATACCAAGGGGTAGTGATTATGGGATTGACAATTTAATTTTTCCCTGCCCCTGATACCATCAGAACATTGCAAGACAAGAGGCCAGCACTAAATCCCGAAGTAGTAAATATGCCGATATTCTTTATTTTTGTTTTTTGTTTAACGACACCACTAGAGCACATTGGTTTATTAATCTTCGGCTATTGGATGTCAAAAATTTGGTAATTCTGACCTATAGTCTTAGAGAGGAAACAGGAAACCTGCTACATTTTTCCATTAGCAGCAAGGGATCTTTTATATGCACCATACAGCAGACAGGATGACACATACCACAGCCTTTGATATACCAGTCTTGGTGTAATGGCTGGAACGAGAAATAACCCAATGGGCCCACTGACGGGGATCGATCCCTAGACTGACCGTGCAACAATCGAGTGCTTTACCACTGGGCTACGTCCCGCCCACTGATATTCTTGAAGAAAATATGAATTAAATAATTTAGCATGACAAACTGAAACTAATAAAGTTCATTAAAAAGTTGATCCCATTTGCTTTCATTAGAAAAAAACCCCATAAATATTAAATTTAAATAATATCAACTATAGTATACTGCAATAGTTTCTTTTATTGCTAAACATTGTTTTACTGTATGATGTGTATCATTGCACTCCTATTAATTTATAACTTTTATTACAATTTAGTTACCACATCAACAAAAATAGTTATTAAATAGTCAATATGCAACCACAATTTATTGAAAGAATGTTCTGTTCAAAATATTAAATATTTACAACCAATTGGCCAATGGCTAATTCAGTGCACACCCGAGCCCCACTATATTATGGAACATAACGCAAATGTACAATATCAGCAAGCCCCATAACATATAATTTTAATCCATCTGTCAGGATAGTTTTAAAAACATGAAGTGCTGCACTGCAGAAAAGGAGGAAACTACACAGTGCCCTACCCTTTACCCATTTCCTGAATTCACCAGCCATAATAACTACCCTAAAGTTTCAATACCATGCTTACTGTTAGTTACATTTTAAAAACCGTTTACAGTTTCATCTTACCGGAAAATTATACCCTTCAGCAAAGGCGTCGTTTACCATGAAGCGAAAAAAATAACAATACGTGTTGGCTAAGTAGCCATCTTGAAATTCACGAAGCACTTGACGTTTCTTCTCATTTCGACCAAAATTAAAACATTAGCCAACTTGGATACATTATTTCTAACTACATGCCATCTAATTATATTTAATACATTACGAATGTATACGATAAAAATACTAGTACATTAAAAAAAAATTATATATTTCTAATTTATTTACCATTCTACACTTGTATCTAATGCATTTCCTTATGTATTTTCTTCCGTAAACTTGACGCCCCATTTTAAAATGTTGTACTAAATTCCTCCTGTCACGTAAGCACTAGACGTTTTGGAGTGGTTAATTATAGACGTTCCTAAATCATTGCAAAAACCAACAACGGTTTTTATACACGCATGTGCTATCTATATCAACTGTTGTCATCAACTGCTTTCATACCGCATAAGCAATAAAAGCAATAAACCCCGATATCCCATGTGTTGCGCCATACTATTCTTTTCGTAATAGAAGAGAAAATGTATTACATGTACAGGTGCACAGGTGTAGTAGTGATTTAAAAGCAGAGGTATATCGAGTTGGTCTTAGCACCGATTCCTCGTGCAGTTGTGGATATAATTTTGAAAACAATTATAGGGTTTTTTTCTGTGAATGCATTTTATATGAAAGGCAAAGACGCACTCTCTGGAATTCATTGCAAAGATTTCAGCCAATGGATTTACAACTAGTTTTAAATGGTAAAAATACTCTAAGTGAAGAAGACAATAAAGAAATATTTTTTCATGTACATGAGTATATAAATGAAACAAAGTTTCCCTTAAGTAGTAAATAAAGTATGGATCGTTAAAATTATTACTATTTGTTTATTTTATTTTATTGCTATTATTATTATTATTATTATTATTATTATTATATGTGTAGTCATTACGTAATCATTGCGATGCCTTGTTTGTGTTTTGTTTTCCTTTATCAAACCTGCTGTCTAATTATAGAACACATAGAAAATTGTATTGCGTCTCTTTTTTTCTGTTTCCTTTATTCTTTTTTTTCAGTAATATTTATTTCTGTTCATATTTAAATTGCAAAAATATATTACTGTCGTAATATGTATGTATTTTGGAGAAGGCCTAGTAAGTTGTGTAACTTGTGCCTGATCCATTTGTTCTTTAAAAAGCAATAAATGTGTTTCAATCAAACCGCATAACCGTATGTCGTCATATTTTAATTAATTTGTAACACAATCGAGTGGAGTATCAGACCGCTAATTCATTTTTCGTGTTTCGTAGCACGAATGACCTTCTACAAAATTAATGTTGGTGGTCTATTCTAGTCGGTTAAATAAATACAATTACACCCGATATAACAGTGCTAAAATGTGCTAGGAAATAATCAAGTCATGGTATTATACATACTTGTGTCGCAGTATCGAACGACCTCGATGGATCCATTCAGCTGATTGGGGTTTTTTTTCGTTCCAACCAGTGCACCACGACTGGTCAACGGCCGTGGTATGTGTTTTCCTGTCTGTGAGAAAGTGAATATAAAAGATCCCTTGAGGTTATAAAAAATGTAGCTGGTCGTCTCTGATGACTACATGTCAGAATTACAAAATGTTTGACGTCCAATAGCCGAAGATTAATTAATAAATATGCTCTTGTGGTGTCGTTAAACAAAACAAACTTTAACTTCACACGTGTAACAGAAGAAAAAAAATCAACCTCCAATGAAGGGATGCGAATCAAGGACTCATTCATTCATTCATTCATTTCAACTTATTTTCGTGCTTATATCCAATTAAGATTCAAGCATGCTGTCCTGGACACACACCTCAGCTATCTAGGCTGTCTGTCCGGTACAATGGGTTAGTTGTTAGTGGTTAGTGGGAGCCGGTACCGGGCTGCGAACCCTGTATCTACCAGCCTTATATCCGATGGCGTAACGACGTATTACGGACTCTCAATAGCGCTCTACCAACTGAACTAATAGGGAATTTCCCACCAGCTATTACCAGTATGAGCACTTCATACCAACACAGCTACATACATATACATATACTTATACACGTACATATAAATATATTAAACATATTTTCAAAGATATACGCTACACTTTTGATTTTTTAGAATATACATGTACCAAATTATTTTGTTACTCGTGCCTAAGTAAACTCTGATCTGAGGAAAAAAGAAAGAAAAAGGAAGAAGATAACAAAGAAGAATGAATGGGTGAATAAATGAATTGCAATTTGATGTGGGGGGTTTTATGGAGTAGAAATACTGTTTGACCGTGACATCTTCAAATCTCGGACCTGGACGACATTACAACCGTAACTCTGTGACAACTACACCAGTCTTGACGTGCTGTCGGAAAGCTGGGACAAGGCGTGGTCCATTCGACGATAGAAGGAAGGAAGGAAATGTTTTATTTAACGACTCACTCAACACATTTTATTTACTGTTATATGGTAATTTTTACATATATTTTATATTATATTATTACATTGTCAGAACAATAAAATATATTGAGTGTTTATACCTAGAAAGAAGATAAATATGGTTAAACGTACTCGCACTAAAATGTCCAACTCCAACCGGAAGTAAATGGTGGTCGCCAAACCTAGTTACAGTTTCGGAAACATTTAAAAAAACCTATACAGTTCCGTTCATACACTGTGGTACTTCTGAGAAGTAACGTTTGTGGAGACCAGCTCTGGTCTACTTTTAAAGTTAAAGTTTGTTTTGTTTAACAACACCACTGGAGCACATTGATTAATTAATCATCGGCTATTGGATCTGAAACATTTGGTAATTACGGACACGTAGTCATTAGAGAAAACTCGCTACATTTTTTCATTAGCAGCAAGGGATACTTTATATGCACTTTCCCACAGACAGGAAAATACATACCACGGCCGTTGACCAGTTGTGGTGCACTGGTTGGAACGAGAAAAAACCCAATCAGTTGAATGAATCCACCGAGGTAGTTCGATCCTGCGACGCAAACACCTCAGGCGAGCACTCAACTGACTGAGCTAAATAAAAAAAATAAAAAAATAAAAAAATAATAATAATAATAAATCCCGCCCACGATCTACTTGTTAAGGGTATTTTTTAATTTTAACATCACATTCACTCTATTGTAACTTTATTCAAATGTGTTATATGTTTATAAATCAATCAAACTTAAGTGTCCATTTGTACGGGTTAAAATTAGGGTCTATGGGTTTAAGATTACATTTTGAATTTGACAAAGAACTGGCTGTTATTTTTCGTGCACGAATATATATTTTTTATGAACTTAATATTTTTGTTTGCACCATCAGTCCTGCCGGTGACGGACAGTTCTGCTCTAGTTTTATTCCCTGTCAGGCGCGGATCCAGGGTAAGGGTCTCGAGGTGCGCATTCCATGGGTATTTTGACATTTTCCCTGAAGTTACGAACATTGCCGAAGACGTTACCATGAACACGTCAATAATCATTTGCCGTGACGTCACAATGCGTTTTAATATGCTTGTTGATGTCAAAGCGATACTACGTACATTCCTCTGAATATAGTTTAACTTCAGAAATATGCGAACAGAATCGCTGTTTGACATTTATAAGCATATTTATTTTAAAGGTATATAAATATAAAACTATCTGAGCATGGATCTAATACAACCTAATGACAACTAACGACTGTGCTGTTGCATTATTTTCTTCAAATGTTAAATGGATACATCAATAGAGGCAAGTGTTTGATTGTTTGTTTGCTCGTTCGTTCGTTTTTTTTATTAGGGCCGATGAAGCAGGAGGTGGGATTCGTAGGCATTGGCGTAGTCAGGGTTATATATGGAGGGGTGAGGAGAGGCACCCACACTGTCAATGAGTTGCAGTGTGCGATTTTGGTTTCAAAAATTAGTATCATAGAGCCCGCCACCAACCCAGCGTGCCCTGCCGTGCGTCTCCAGTAGATCAGAAGATACACTAAATGTTTTGCATGAAACCATGGAAAATATCACTTTTCAAAACTGTGGTTTTCCAGGATTTTGAGATATATGTTGACCGTGTCATTTCGAAGAATCAATGTAATTTGTGCAAATAATTTTTACGAGCCATGCGGGCTTGTATGTTTGCATCTTCATAAATCAAGGCTAATATTCGTTCCTCGTATTCAGCCTTGATACATGTCGTTAAGAAATCGTGCCACAAAATGCTTAAATTTCATTGGATGCGATGAGATCTGATTGCAACGAATCGCAACACTCCTTATATATTCCCTTGTTATTGTAAACAAAGATGGCAGCGTCAGCGTCCGGCAGTTAATTTTTGATATTGCTTTCAAGATTGTCACATGTTACCGATGCTGTGATTGGTCAGCGATGTCATTGTGTAAGGGACATAATCGGTGTTAAAAATTTTCTTCCAATAGAGGGCGCTAGTAGTGGATATCGGTAATCTTGACTACATTATATCAAGGCTGAATACGAGTAACGAATATTAGCCTTGATTTATGAAGATGGTATGTTTGCTAAGCAAGAGAGTCCTATATGATTTTTGCGAACCTCGGGCTCCCGGACTCTCCTCAAAATCGTACACGGAGTTGAATATGATGCATTT
This sequence comes from Gigantopelta aegis, assembly GCF_016097555.1. Taxonomy (NCBI): domain Eukaryota; kingdom Metazoa; phylum Mollusca; class Gastropoda; order Neomphalida; family Peltospiridae; genus Gigantopelta; species Gigantopelta aegis. The sequence goes on along the minus strand of NC_054710.1, from coordinate 16,725,246 downwards.
ATTGGTTTTAGCGAGGAATAATAGGTTCCAGCCAGTGCACCACGACCGGTATATCAAAGGCCGTGGTATGTGCTATTCTGCCTGTGAGGCGGTGCACGTAAAATGAAAAAAAAATATAGCGGATTTCCTCTCTAAGACTATATGTCAACATTACCAAATGTTTGACATCTAATAGCCGATGATTAATAAATCACTGTGCTCTAGTGGTGTCGTTAAAGAAAAGAAACTTGTTTTGGCTGACAATGGTCAGTGTGATATTTCTGTGGAATACTTAACCACATAATTATGTAATACATGTAAATGTACTTTTGAATACTATAGGTGCCATTTCAGAGTGTTGCACCCCTGCATACAAAAAACTTGCATGTGCCCCTGCCAGTTATGACAATATAAACAAATTGCAAAATTGACCCTTCCCCATCGCCATCACAGCCACGTGATCCCTGTTCGATTGTACATCCGTCTCCTTCTTTGTGTCCCTATCTCTCTCTCTGCTGCTAATCGAAAAGAGTAGCCCATGAAGTGGCGACAGCGGGTTTCCACTCTCATATCTGTGTGGTCCTTAACTATATGTCCGATGCATATAACTGTAAATAAAATGTGTTGAGTGCGTCGTTAAATAAAACATTTCCTTCCTTCCTACCTCTCCAGTAGTCGATGATTAATAAATCAATGTGCTCTAGAGGTGCCGTTAAATAAAACAAACTTTTAATCATAATCTCTCTTAGACACATACACAATATTGTACATCCATCTATATCTCTTCTGTGCGTTTTTCTGTTTGTTTGTTGTTGTTTTTTCTGTTTTTGTTTTCTGTTTTTTGTTGTTGGTTTTGTTTGTTTGTTTGTTTGTTTGGTTTTGTTTTGTTTTGTTTGTTTGTTTTTGGGCTTTTTTTTTTTTTTTTAATTCTATTATAAATAGAGATAAAAATTCTGATTGTACCCATCCCCTCGGAGCTCCCGTCCCGTAAAGATTGTCAGGCAAGATGGTATCAAGACTATTATTGATAGTAAATCTTAAGGAAGAGATGCATTTTACTTGTAGAATGCATGAAATTGCATTTCAGGACATATACACTAAAACAAAATAGTTCTTAAATAACAAGACACTTTCTGGTCCTTATACGGCAGGAACATCTATGAGACAGGATAAACTCATTTTCAGAAACATTTTCAAAGATTCTAATGAGATAATCAAACAGGCATTTGCTAACTTAGGTAAAGAACCAGTTCTGGATAAAATAACAATGCGCCGTGTACTTCAAAGAACAATAACTAGGGTATAATTAAGGTGGTGGAAACACGCGTGATCCGAAAAACTAACACTCACAAGAGCTGCACTTAAGCGTATGACAATGTAATGACGTGCTATCATTTTCACAATCTTCAATTTCAACGTCTATGAAGTGATTTTTATGTCCATGATGTCTAAAAATAACACCAGATCAAACTGATGAAGCAATCAAAATTGGTAGGGCGATCCAAATTGAGTTTATAAAATTCAAAGTAGGGGAAACCATTCAGATGTCCATTACAACAAGAAAGGTCTGCACACGTTACAAGGCATCTTCTCAGATGATCCCTCTATCCTCCAAACTCTCGAATGCCTCCTAAAATAAAGCCATGAATGAACTTGCTACTATTACTTTCTACACTGAGCTGTGTCGCTGATCAAACAAAGGGCGAGACGTAGCCCAGTGGTACAGCGCTCGCTCGATGCGCGGTCGGTGTGGGATCGATCCCTGTCGGTAGGCCCATTGGGCTATTTCTCGTTCCAGCCAGTGCACCATGACTGGTATATCAAAGGCCGTGGTATGTACTACCCTCTCTGTGGGATGGTGCATATAAAAGATCCCTTGCTGCTAATCGAAAAGAGTAACCCATGAAGTGGCGACAGCGGGTTTCCTCTCTCAATATCTGTGTGGTCCTTAACCATATGTTTGACGCCATATAACCGTCAACACAATGTGTTGAGTACGTCGTTAAATAAAACATTTCTTTCTTTCTGAACAAACAATAATATACTACTCAAAAGAATTTAAGGGTAAAAAATTTATAACCAAATAAGTTTCAGAGTGTATTAGATTGATGATGTAAACTACACCAAAAATTTAATTTATTGTTCCATATTTACAAAAAACCCACAAATAAACGTCACTGTATACAAGAAAGTCACATGACATGCTGTCAAAGTTGAAGGTTGTCAAACATGGATTTTACACATTAGAACATTCGTTTAATAGTGTGTGAATCCACCCCTGGCGCGAATACACTTGACACATCGTTGCTGTCGTCACTACATGGGCTACTCTTTCCGATTAGCAGCAAGGGATCTTTTATTTGCGCTTCCCACAGGCAGGATAGTACAAGAAAGAGATGAAAAATGTTCTGTTCATTGAATAAAACAAAATTGTGCAAATGTTGATGTTTAGTACCATTGGATTGTATCAAAATACACCAAAACAAGAGGAAACTTCATGTACACCCTCCATATCACCCTAAAATGGCCACACCTTTATCATTAGATGTATATAGGCTATTTAAAGCTCTCTAGTCTGATCATTTTAACATCTTGTTTGTGAAGACTGACCAGCAATAAGAGTTTTATTATTCATTTTAGACTATTTAGAAATTCAAAATGGCCGCCATATTTGAAGACGTCATTATGACGTCCTGCCAAAAATTTAAGACTGGCACCAACAATTTTCTTCATCTGTGAAGTATAATAAACTGATTTATGATGACTGTTTGCTTTCTAAAAAAAAAAGAACCCAAACCTCGACGCCATGTAACTGTAAA
>NC_054710.1:16685409-16722248 GCF_016097555.1 Gigantopelta aegis | reverse complement strand
GTCGGTATCTGGATTAAAAAACCCACGCCTCGACTGGGATCCGAACCCAGTACCTACCAGCCTGTAGACCGATGGCTAACCACGACGCCACCGAGGCCGGTCGAGCCTCTATTAGAGTCTCGAGTCTAAACTCTAAAAGTTATATAAGCACCAGGTTATAACGGACCGGAATAATGGTTATGAAACCCACTTTCATTTTCATTTCGTGGTGGTTGTACAAATATAATTTCTCGCCGTAATCAGGCACGGCTCCTCTGTTCAGGACAGGGAAAGGGTTGAGGTGTGTGGGAGAGGGTACCGCTCGCACTGGCAGGTGCAAGGGATCACCAGCAGCCCGATCGGAGTCGGTAGCGGGCGGGGGTTAGTTTTGGTGCTGTGGACTTTTGAATGTCCTGTAGGATTAAATCAAAAGGAAAAGGTTGCGCAGTTTCAATGAAGGAATTGTGTGCATTTTTTAACGGTTCGCCGCAATCTAATTAAAATTAGCTCCACTATTACATGTGGATCTAACACCAGCCAGTTGGAGCTCATGTCCACCAATCAAAATCTTACTTGCAGAATCCTGCCAGTGACTTAAAACTAACAACACTGCGTAGTCCCCAATGTCCAGGTAACATTTCGTCTGTAAATAATAATTTAAATATTGACCAATCACACTTCGCCTTTTATAACGTTATTTGGGAGCATACAAATTCTAAAAATATCGGGCGAGTCTATTTTAGTGGCCGCAGTACAGCGAACCATACCAATACGTACGGGGTGGGTTATCAGTCTTCAATTTTACATTAAAAATTATTTATTTATTTATAAAAAAAACCCCACTAAATCAGTCTTCAGTTTTACATTACAAATTATTTATTTTATAAAATAAAACATGTTTTAAGGCATTCGTTATTCACACGAAACATGTTGTATACCCTCAGGATAATTCGGAATGTTTTCAAATTATTTTTAAATCACTGGCATGATTCTGCAAGTAAGGTTTTGATTGGTGGACATGAGCTCCAACTGGCTGGTGTTAAATCCACATGTAATAGTGGAGCTAATTTTAATTAGATTGGGTTCGCCGATGCCATTCTATATTGTGCATAGTTTTTTTTTTAGTTTTTTTTTTTATCTCTTTGGCGAACTCTTGCACATTATTTTTTTCTCTTATATATAGAAACAAACTAAAGTTTGTTTTATTTAACGACGCCATTAGAGCACATTGATTTTTTTTTATCTTATCATCGGCTATTGGACGTCAAACATATGGTCATTCTGACACTTATTTTTTTCTCTCATATATACAAAAAACCTAAAGTTTGTTTTATTTAACGACGCCACTAGAGCACATTGATTTTTTCATCTTATCATCGGCTATTGGACGTCAAACATGGTCATTCTGACACTTATTTTTTTCTCTCATATATAGAAAAAAACTAAAGTTTGTTTTATTTAACGACGCCACTAGAGCACATTTATTTTTTTATCTTATCATCGGCTACTGGACGTCAAACATATGGTCATTCTGACACTGTTTTTTTTTAGAGGAAACATGCTGTCGCCACATAGGCTACTCTTTTATGACAGGCAGCAAGGGATCTTTTATTTGCGCTTCCCACAAGTTATGGATCACTGGTCATTGCAAGTGGTTTACACCTACCCACTGAACCTCGCGGAGCACTCACTCAGGGTTTGAAGTCGGTATCTGGATTTAAAATCCCATGCCTCGACTGGGATCCGAACCCAGTACCTACCAGCCTGTAGACCGATGGCCTAACCACGACGCCGGTCTCTCTTATATATTTAGATGGTGTGAAGGACTTGACAGCTGTGATGGCAGTACTCATGACGGGTGTCACCTGGTGCCATCACTGTTTAGACAGTGATTCATGAGTGCATGTTATCACAACTATATTTATTCCCATGAGTCCTGTCCTGTGCTGGTTTTGATTTAGGAAACTAAGTCTAGAAGTGGCAGTCCTCTTTGAGTGGTGCAGGAAGGATGTATTGTCCAGTAAATGCTATCCTCGGAAGTGGCTATCATCCTATAGACGAGCCGTGGTATGTACTACCCTGTCTGTGGGATGGTGCATATAAAATATCCCTTGCTGCTAATCAAAAAGAGTAGCCTATGAGGTGGCGACAGCGGGTTTCCTCTCTCAATATTTGTATGGTCCTTAACCCCTTAACCATATGTCTGATGCCATATGACCGTAAATAAAATGTGTTGAATGTGTCGTTAAATAAAACATTTCTTTCCTATAGACGAGGTAGTAATTAGAGATTAATGGTATCAATAACCATTTTTCCAAACATCCAAACATCCATTCGACTGCATTGTGCAGAGATACGATCTTGATTGTGAATAACGGTTTTGACGTTCAGATTATATCTTCAAAATAGTTACCTTGCCTATCTTATTTATATGCAATATTAACTACATTGGCATTGCCTTCAAAGTGACAACACATACAGAAATGGAATTGTTCAACTATTTTAGAATGCAATCTGCATATCTCATTCCAGGTTTTAGCAACAGTCGGTAGAATGTATTTTAATATTTTCAACTCAATAAAGTCGCACTAGGTGGGGTATTGAAGGTCACTCCTGTTAGTATGTCATGGTGGTACTACTAAACCAAATAACTTTCGGCTGGGTCAAAGTTCGAGGTGCACCCAACTTTTGATAGAGAAGTGAACATCACAAGTCCTGTGATTGGTTATAAATGTGAGTGTGTTGGTTATAAAAAATAATAGTTTCATTTGGGTAAAAAAAATATGCAATTTTATTTCATCTAGTACCAATGTGTCAAGTAGCCTTGTGCTTGAAACATGTATGGGGTGCCTGTACAAAAAAAGTACTCGAATTTTGTGCGGAACTAGGGTAGTCATAGACGCTACCCGTTATCTCAGAAATGAGCAGCTTGACCCCCAATTTTTTCTGATTCACTTTAAGTGTGAGGGGTGGTAGTATTTATATCCGTGGCGTTTATGTTGATTGATACGCTGCAGGTAGGAGTTTTAGCCACACATCTATGGGATTTGATTTGGTAGTATACACCCTGGTATTCCTATTTGGAAATACATAACATATCAATCTATCGTTCTTCTGTGAAAGAAATAATATATATTAATTTGCACCCCATAAACACATGTATCTGTATATTTCCTTCTTTATTTTTAAAACTGCATTTTCATTTTGTGCTTAAAAGAAAATATTATTGTAAACTTGTTTGTTATTTTATATCTGCTTTCACAAGTTAGCAAAACGAATTGCCGTGTTGTTTTCAACTAGATGGCTTAAAGGGACATTCCTGAGTTTGCTACGTTATAAGATGTTTCCGACTAATAAAATATTTCTACGATTAAATTTACATATTAAATATATTTTCTTGTTTGGAATATCAGTGTTTGTATAGTCAATGTGTTTCTGGTCGTCTTAATATTTGTAAGAAGCCCAAACTGGATTTTGTCTTCAAATAATTTCGTACGTACGAAAAAATATATTTTAGGAAATAAAATGAAAGATAACCTAGTACAAATATTAGAACGATCAGAAACACATGTAATATACAGCCACTAATATATAATGCACAAAAATATATTTGATATGTAATTACAATCGTTAAAAAGTCTTTGTTAGTCGATAACATCTTAAAAATTGCAACAAACTCAGGAATGTCTTTTAAGGGAAGTGGGAGGGGTATGAACAAAATTTGTTTCTTTAAAGTTTGTTTTGTTTAACGACACCACTAGAGCACATTGATTAATTAATCATCGAGTATTGGCTGTCAAACATTTGTTATTTCTACCACGTAGTCATCAGAGGAAACCCGCTACATTTTTCCATTAGAAGAAAGTGATCTTTTATATGCAATTTCCCAACTTTCCCACAGACAGAAAAGCACATACCACGGTCTTCGAGCAGTTGTGGTGCACTGGCTGGAACGAGAAAAAAATTCTCCAGTCAGTTGAAAGGATCCACCGCGGTGGTTCGATCCTGCGACGCAAGCACCTCAATGGAGCATTCAACCGACTGAACTAAATCCCGCCCCACAGATTAAAGAAAAAATACCTGCTATAAACGAGCCACGCTGTAAGACCAGCAACAATCAGCGTAATGATCGCAAAGGCTACTACTGCTAAAATAATGCCATAGTCCGTGACCTTATGCTCTGGAGGTTTGGAAACAGAAGTAGTAGGTGGAACTGTGGTCATAGCTTGAACTGTGGTCATAGCTTGAACTGTAGTCGCAGCTTGAACTGTAGTCATAGCTTGAACTGTTGTCATAGATTGAACTGTAGTCGCAGGTGGAACTGGAAGGAAGGAAATGTTTTATTTAACGACGCACTCAACACATTTTATTTACGGTTATATGGCGTCACACATATGGTTAAGGACCACACAGATATTGAGGGAGGAAACCTGCTGTCGCCACTTCATGGGCTACTCTTTTCGATTAGCAGCGAGGGATCTTTTATATGCACCATCCCACAGACTGGATAGTACATACCTCGGCCTTTGTTACACCAGTTGTGGAGCACTGGTTGGAACGAGAAATAGCCCAATGGGTCCACCGACAGGGATCGATCCTGGACCGACCGCGCATCAAGCGAACGCTTTGCCACTGGGCTACGTCCCGCCCCCAGCTGGAACTGTGGTCATAGCTTGAACTGTAGTTATAGCTTGAACTGTAGTTATAGCTGGAACTGTAGTCATAGCTTGAACTGTAGTCGCAGTTGGAACTGTAGTCGCAGCTGGAACTGTAGGCATAGCTTGAGCTGTAGTCATAGCTTGAACTGGAGTCACAGCTGGAACTGTAGTCAGAGTTGAACTGTAGTCGCAGCTGAAACTGTAGTCATAGCTTGAACTGTAGTCATAGCTTGAACTGTAGTCATAGCTTGAGCTGTAGTCATAGCTTGAACTGGAGTCATAGCTTGAACTGGAGTCACAGCTGGAACTGTAGTCACAGCTGGAACTGTAGTCACAGCTGGAACTGTAGTCACAGCTTGAACTGGAGTCACAGCTTGAACTGTAGTCACAGCTTGAACTGTAGTCACAGCTGGAACTGTAGTCACAGCTTGAACTGTAGTCATAGCTTGAACTGTAGTCGCAGCTGGAACTGGAGCCACAGCTGGAACTGTAGTCATAGCTGGAACTGTAGTCATAGCTTGAACTGTAGTCATAGCTGGAACTGTAGTCGCAGCTGGAACTGGAGCCACAGCTGGAACTGGAGCCACAGCTGGAACTGGAGTCACAGCTGGAACTGTAGTCATAGCTTGAACTGTAGTCGCAGCTTGAACTGTAGTCATAGCTGGAACTGTAGTCATAGCTTGAACTGTAGTCGCAACTGGAACTGGAGCCACAGCTGGAACTGGAGCCACAGCTGGAACTGTACAGCTGGAACTGGAGCCACAGCTGGAACTGTAGTCACAGCTTGAACTGGAGCCACAGCTGGAACTGTAGTCATAGCTTGAACTGGAGCCACAGCTGGAACTGTAGTCATAGCTTGAACTGTAGTCACAGCTGGAACTGTAGTCACAGCTTGAACTGTAGTCACAACTGGAACTGTAGTCATAGCTGGAACTGAAGCCACAGCTGGAACTGTAGTCACAGCTGGAACTGGAGCCACAGCTGGAACTGTAGTCATAGCTGGAACTGTAGTCATAGCTTGAACTGTAGTCGCAGCTGGAACTGTAGTCTGCTGGAACTGTAGTCGCAGCTGGAACTGGAGCCACAGCTGGAACTGGAGCCACAGCTGGAACTGGAGTCACAGCTGGAACTGTAGTCATAGCTTGAACTGTAGTCGCAGCTTGAACTGTAGTCATAGCTGGAACTGTAGTCATAGCTTGAACTGTAGTCGCAACTGGAACTGGAGCCACAGCTGGAACTGGAGCCACAGCTGGAACTGTACAGCTGGAACTGGAGCCACAGCTGGAACTGTAGTCACAGCTTGAACTGGAGCCACAGCTGGAACTGTAGTCATAGCTTGAACTGGAGCCACAGCTGGAACTGTAGTCATAGCTTGAACTGTAGTCACAGCTGGAACTGTAGTCACAGCTTGAACTGTAGTCACAACTGGAACTGTAGTCATAGCTGGAACTGAAGCCACAGCTGGAACTGTAGTCACAGCTGGAACTGGAGCCACAGCTGGAACTGTAGTCATAGCTGGAACTGTAGTCATAGCTTGAACTGTAGTCGCAGCTGGAACTGTAGTCATAGCTGGAACTGTAGTCATAGCTGGAACTGTAGTCATAGCTGGAACTGTAGTCATAGCTGGAACTGGAGCCACAGCTGGAACTGTAGTCATAGCTGGAACTGTAGTCATAGCTGGAACTGTAGTCATAGCTGGAACTGTAGTCATAGCTGGAACTGGAGCCACAGCTGGAACTGTAGTCATAGCTTGAACTGTAGTCGCAGCTGGAACTGTAGTCATAGCTTGAACTGTAGTCGCAGCTGGAACTGTAGTCATAGCTGGAACTGTAGTCGCAGCTGGAACTGTAGTCATAGCTTGAACTGTAGTCGCAGCTGGAACTGTAGTCATAGCTGGAACTGTAGTCGCAGCTGGAACTGTAGTCATAGCTTGAACTGTAGTCGCAGCTGGAACTGTAGTCATAGCTTGAACTGGAGCCACAGCTGGAACTGTAGTCATAGCTGGAACTGTAGTCACAGCTGGAACTGGAGCCACAGCTGGAACTGGAGCCACAGCTGGAACTGGAGCCACAGCTGGAACTGTAGTCATAGCTGGAACTGTAGTCATAGCTGGAACTGTAGTCGCAGCTGGAACTGTAGTCGCAGCTTGAACTGTAGTCGCAGCTTGAACTGTAGTCATAGCTGGAACTGTAGTCATAGCTGGAACTGTAGTCATAGCTGGAACTGGAGCCATAGCTGGAACTGGAGCCACAGCTGGAACTGTAGTCATAGCTTGAACTGTAGTCATAGCTGGAACTGGAGCCACAGCTGGAACTGTAGTCATAGCTGGAACTGTAGTCATAGCTGGAACTGTAGTCATAGCTGGAACTGTAGTCATAGCTGGAACTGGAGCCACAGCTGGAACTGTAGTCATAGCTTGAACTGTAGTCGCAGCTGGAACTGTAGTCATAGCTTGAACTGTAGTCGCAGCTGGAACTGTAGTCATAGCTGGAACTGTAGTCGCAGCTGGAACTGTAGTCATAGCTTGAACTGTAGTCGCAGCTGGAACTGTAGTCATAGCTGGAACTGTAGTCGCAGCTGGAACTGTAGTCATAGCTTGAACTGTAGTCGCAGCTGGAACTGTAGTCATAGCTTGAACTGGAGCCACAGCTGGAACTGTAGTCATAGCTGGAACTGTAGTCACAGCTGGAACTGGAGCCACAGCTGGAACTGGAGCCACAGCTGGAACTGGAGCCACAGCTGGAACTGTAGTCATAGCTGGAACTGTAGTCGCAGCTGGAACTGTAGTCGCAGCTTGAACTGCAGCTGGAACTGTAGTCGCAGCTTGAACTGTAGTCATAGCTGGAACTGTAGTCATAGCTGGAACTGTAGTCATAGCTGGAACTGGAGCCATAGCTGGAACTGGAGCCACAGCTGGAACTGTAGTCACAGCTGGAACTGTAGTCGCAGCTGGAACTGTAGTCGCAGCTTGAACTGTAGTCGCAGCTTGAACTGTAGTCATAGCTGGAACTGTAGTCATAGCTGGAACTGTAGTCACAGCTGGAACTGTAGTCACAGCTGGAACTGTAGTCATAGCTTGAACTGTAGTCATAGCTTGAACTGTAGTCGCAGCTTGAACTGTAGTCGCAGCTTGAACTGTAGTCATAGCTTGAACTGTAGTCGCAGCTTGAACTGTAGTCGCAGCTTGAACTGTAGTCACAGCTTGAACTGTAGTCACAGCTGGAACTGTAGTCATAGCTTGAACTGTAGTCGCAGCTGGAACTGGAGCCACAGCTGGAACTGTAGTCATAGCTGGAACTGTAGTCATAGCTTGAACTGTAGTCATAGCTTGAACTGTAGTCACAGCTGGAACTGTAGTCACAGCTTGAACTGTAGTCATAGCTTGAACTGTAGTCGCAGCTGGAACTGGAGCCACAGCTGGAACTGGAGCCACAGCTGGAACTGTAGTCATAGCTGGAACTGTAGTCGCAGCTGGAACTGGAGCCACAGCTGGAACTGGAGCCACAGCTGGAACTGGAGCCACAGCTGGAACTGGAGTCACAGCTGGAACTGTAGTCATAGCTTGAACTGTAGTCGCAGCTTGAACTGTAGTCGCAACTGGAACTGGAGCCACAGCTGGAACTGGAGCCACAGCTGGAACTGTACAGCTGGAACTGGAGCCACAGCTGGAACTGTAGTCACAGCTTGAACTGGAGCCACAGCTGGAACTGTAGTCATAGCTTGAACTGGAGCCACAGCTGGAACTGTAGTCATAGCTTGAACTGTAGTCACAGCTGGAACTGTAGTCACAGCTTGAACTGTAGTCACAACTGGAACTGTAGTCATAGCTGGAACTGGAGCCACAGCTGGAACTGGAGCCACAGCTGGAACTGGAGCCACAGCTGGAACTGTAGTCACAGCTGGAACTGTAGTCGTAGCTTGAACTGTAGTCGCAGCTGGAACTGTAGTCATAGCTGGAACTGTAGTCATAGCTGGAACTGTAGTCATAGCTGGAACTGTAGTCATAGCTGGAACTGGAGCCACAGCTGGAACTGTAGTCATAGCTTGAACTGTAGTCGCAGCTGGAACTGTAGTCATAGCTTGAACTGTAGTCGCAGCTGGAACTGTAGTCATAGCTGGAACTGTAGTCGCAGCTGGAACTGTAGTCATAGCTTGAACTGTAGTCGCAGCTGGAACTGTAGTCGCAGCTGGAACTGTAGTCGCAGCTTGAACTGTAGTCGCAGCTGGAACTGTAGTCAGAGCTTGAACTGGAGCCATAGCTTGAACTGGAGCCACAGCTGGAACTGGAGCCACAGCTGGAACTGTAGTCACAGCTGGAACTGTAGTCACAGCTGGAACTGGAGCCACAGCTGGAACTGTAGTCACAGCTGGAACTGTAGTCATAGCTGGAACTGTAGTCATAGCTGGAACTGTAGTCATAGCTGGAACTGTAGTCATAGCTGGAACTGTAGTCACAGCTGGAACTGGAGCCACAGCTGGAACTGGAGCCACAGCTGGAACTGTAGTCATAGCTTGAACTGTAGTCATAGCTGGAACTGTAGTCACAGCTGGAACTGTAGTCACAGCTGGAACTGTAGTCGCAGCTTGAACTGTAGTCATAGCTGGAACTGTAGTCATAGCTGGAACTGTAGTCACAGCTGGAACTGTAGTCATAGCTGGAACTGGAGCCACAGCTGGAACTGTAGTCATAGCTTGAACTGTAGTCATAGCTGGAACTGTAGTCACAGCTGGAACTGTAGTCACAGCTTGAACTGTAGTCGCAGCTTGAACTGTAGTCATAGCTGGAACTGTAGTCATAGCTGGAACTGTAGTCATAGCTGGAACTGTAGTCATAGCTGGAACTGGAGCCACAGCTGGAACTGGAGCCACAGCTGGAACTGTAGTTATAGCTGGAACTGTAGTCGCAGCTTGAACTGTAGTCGCAGCTTGAACTGTAGTCGCAGCTTGAACTGTAGTCGCAGCTTGAACTGTAGTCGCAGCTTGAACTGTAGTCGCAGCTGGAACTGTAGTCGCAGCTGGAACTGTAGTCGCAGCTGGAACTGTAGTCGCAGCTTGAACTGTAGTCGCAGCTGGAACTGTAGTCATAGCTTGAACTGGAGCCATAGCTTGAACTGGAGCCACAGCTGGAACTGGAGCCACAGCTGGAACTGTAGTCACAGCTGGAACTGTAGTCATAGCTGGAACTGTAGTCACAGCTGGAACTGTAGTCGCAGCTGGAACTGTAGTCGCAGCTTGAACTGTAGTCATAGCTGGAACTGTAGTCATAGCTGGAACTGTAGTCATAGCTGGAACTGGAGCCACAGCTGGAACTGGAGCCACAGCTGGAACTGTAGTCACAGCTGGAACTGTAGTCACAGCTTGAACTGTAGTCGCAGCTTGAACTGTAGTCACAGCTGGAACTGTAGTCACAGCTGGAACTGGAGCCACAGCTGGAACTGGAGCCACAGCTGGAACTGTAGTTATAGCTGGAACTGTAGTCATAGCTTGAACTGTAGTCGCAGCTTGAACTGTAGTCGCAGCTTGAACTGTAGTCGCAGCTTGAACTGTAGTCATAGCTTGAACTGTAGTCGCAGCTTGAACTGTAGTCGCAGCTTGAACTGTAGTCGCAGCTTGAACTGTAGTCGCAACTGGAACTGGAGCCGCAGCTGGAACTGGAGCCACAGCTGGAACTGGAGCCACAGCTGGAACTGTAGTCACAGCTTGAACTGGAGCCACAGCTGGAACTGTAGTCATAGCTTGAACTGGAGCCACAGCTGGAACTGTAGTCATAGCTTGAACTGTAGTCACAGCTGGAACTGTAGTCACAGCTTGAACTGTAGTCACAACTGGAACTGTAGTCATAGCTGGAACTGGAGCCACAGCTGGAACTGTAGTCACAGCTGGAACTGGAGCCACAGCTGGAACTGTAGTCATAGCTGGAACTGTAGTCATAGCTTGAACTGTAGTCGCAGCTGGAATTGAACTGTAGTCGCAGCTGGAACTGTAGTCATAGCTGGAACTGTAGTCATAGCTGGAACTGTAGTCATAGCTGGAACTGTAGTCACAGCTGGAACTGTAGTCATAGCTGGAACTGGAGCCACAGCTGGAACTGTAGTCATAGCTTGAACTGTAGTCATAGCTGGAACTGTAGTCACAGCTGGAACTGTAGTCACAGCTGGAACTGTAGTCATAGCTGGAACTGGAGCCACAGCTGGAACTGTAGTCATAGCTGGAACTGTAGTCGCAGCTGGAACTGGAGCCACAGCTGGAACTGTAGTCGCAGCTGGAACTGGAGCCACAGCTGGAACTGTAGTCATAGCTTGAACTGTAGTCACAGCTGGAACTGTAGTCATAGCTGGAACTGGAGCCACAGCTGGAACTGTAGTCATAGCTTGAACTGTAGTCATAGCTGGAACTGTAGTCACAGCTGGAACTGTAGTCACAGCTGGAACTGTAGTCATAGCTGGAACTGGAGCCACAGCTGGAACTGTAGTCACAGCTGGAACTGTAGTCGCAGCTGGAACTGGAGCCACAGCTGGAACTGTAGTCGCAGCTGGAACTGGAGCCACAGCTGGAACTGTAGTCATAGCTTGAACTGTAGTCGCAGCTTGAACTGTAGTCGCAGCTTGAACTGTAGTCATAGCTGGAACTGTAGTCGCAGCTTGAACTGTAGTCGCAACTGGAACTGGAGCCGCAGCTGGAACTGGAGCCACAGCTGGAACTGTACAGCTGGAACTGGAGCCACAGCTGGAACTGTAGTCACAGCTTGAACTGGAGCCACAGCTGGAACTGTAGTCATAGCTTGAACTGGAGCCACAGCTGGAACTGTAGTCATAGCTTGAACTGTAGTCACAGCTGGAACTGTAGTCACAGCTTGAACTGTAGTCACAACTGGAACTGTAGTCATAGCTGGAACTGGAGCCACAGCTGGAACTGTAGTCACAGCTGGAACTGGAGCCACAGCTGGAACTGTAGTCATAGCTGGAACTGGAGCCACAGCTGGAACTGTAGTCGCAGCTGGAACTGTATTCGCAGCTGGAACTGGAGCCACAGCTGGAACTGTAGTCGCAGCTGGAACTGTATTCGCAGCTGGAACTGGAGCCACAGCTGGAACTGGAGCCACAGCTGGAACTGTAGTCACAGCTTGAACTGGAGCCACAGCTTGAACTGTAGTCATAGCTTGAACTGTAGTCATAGCTTGAACTGTAGTCGCAACTGGAACTGGAGACATAGCTTGAACTGTAATCGTAGGTGGAACTGGGTTTTTGTTTAACAAAACTACTATAGAAAATTGATTAATTAACCATCGGCTATTGGATGTCAGACAATTCTGACATGTAGTCGTTAGAGGAAACCCGCTACTTTTTTCTCATCAGGTCAAGTCAGGTCATAGGGCTTTACGTGCACATTCATAGCAAGCTATTGTAGCGCACGCCTGTCATGGGCAGATGTGCCGGCCTTGACCAGCTCCTCTGTCCAGGACAGGAAAAGGGTTGGGGTGGGTGGGAGAGGGTGCAAGGGAGCACCAGTAGCCCGACCGGAGTCGGTAGCGGGCGGGGGTTAGTTTTGGTGCTATGGAATTTTTAATGTCCAGTAGGATTAAATCAAAAGGAAAAGGTTGTGCAGTTTCTATGAAGGAATTTGGGCGCATTTTTGAACTGTTCGCCGAAATATAAAGGGGAGCTACGTATAGTTTTTAACTTAGTATGCCGAGTAGCTCAGTTTTTTTCTAATGCAGTATGGGATCTTTTATATGCACCATCCCACAGACAGGACAGCACATATCACGGCATTTGGTAAACCAGTCGTGGTGCACTGGTTAGAACGAGAAATAGCACAATAGATCCACCGACGGGGATCGATCCTAGACTGACTGCGCATCAGACGAGCTCTATACCACTGGTCTACGTCCCGCCCCGTTGATAAGAAATACAATAATTTCATATAACTGTGATAGACAATCTACCTAACTAGACAAAATTATCACAATATTAGTAGGAATTTGGACATAGTTTCATGTGTTCAACAGCACTAGAGCACATTGCTTAATTATTCTCTCATCCTCAGCTATATAGGACAGGGTTATCCCATGAAAGAAAGCCATTTAAGAAATTTCTATCCTACATGGGATATCACACGCACTCCTTTAACATGACGTCGTATTAATGTGAGATGGTGACATTAGGTCATTAGACACAGTTTTAAATTATAAAAGCTATCTTGTTAAGTTGTAGTGTTAAAGCCTCGTCCCAGGTCGAAATTTCCACCACCGACATGGGCGTATGGGGACTCTTTGATTTAGGGGGGCTGGAGGGGTTGATTTGCCCGAAATTTTACCCAGATAAAAATTTCCCGAATTTTCCCCACTGTTTTGCCCGAATTTGGGGGGGGGGGGGGGGGGGGGGGGCAATTGCCCCCCTGCCCCCCCGGGTCGTACTCCCATGACCACCGAGGGTGTACTTTTTCTATCCCACATGACCACATATGATGGAGTCTTGTAATCATTAGCGAAGGAGGGAAATGGCCCAACAATTAAAGTGTCGCCTATTGTAAAACACGCATACCAGAGCCGAGGGTTGCAACGACACCCAGAATATAACAGCAGGGACAGCTACCACAAACGTTCTAGAGCTTTTCTTGAGCCTAACATTTTCATTTTTAATATTGTCGTTTAGAATATTGGACATCAGGCCAGAGAAAATAAATTGCTGGTCTCTGGTCAGCGCGCACGTCGATTTTGACCTCGAGCGTCAACATATTTTGATGTCGATTGTTGTAGGAGTAACCTGTGGGCTGTACAGACTCCCCCCCCCCCCCCCCCCCCCCCCACCCCCGTGCTAGGAAAATATGCAGGGTACTAAGGCAAAGGAGGGAGCACCATGATCATTGAGGATGGACCAAAGCAGAAGAGGAGGACGTAAAAAAACCACCTAAATATACCCCCCTTTTCTGTGCAATCCATGCTTTTAAAAATAATAATAAATACATTTTTAAAAACATCAATTCTGGAATTTTGGTCTGACCGGAGACCAATATATTTCCGCGGCCTAATCGGTGTTATTATATCCATTGTGTTTCTGACTGTGCTACTGGTATGTAGCAGCTCAAACTTCATTTTAGTCCCTAATATAACTGTTAATTCCGACAGGGAGCCAGAACTCTCGCAGGTAATGTGGCACTGACAGAGGCAGCAGACGAACTCTGTCAGGGAGCAAGAATCCTCGCACGTAATGTGTCACCGACAGAGGTAGTAGACGAACTCTGGCAGGGAGCCAGAACCATCGCAGGTAATATGACAACTGACAGAGGCAGTAGACGAACTCTGGCAGGGAGACAGAATCCTAGCAGGTAATGTGACACTGACAGAGGCAGTAGACGAACTCTGGCAGGAAGCCAGAACCCTCGCAGGCGATGTGACACTGACAGAGGCAGTAGACGAACTCTGGCAGGGAGACAGAACCCTGGCAAGCAATGTGACAACTAACAGAGGTAGTAGACGAACTCTGGCAGGGAGACAGAATCCTCGCACGTAATGTGACACTGACAGAGGCAGTAGACGAACTCAGACAGGGAGCCAGAACCATCGCAGGCAATATGACACTGACAAGGCAGTAGACGAGGCAGGCAGTAGAGTTGACGAACTCTGGCAGGGAGACAGAATCCTAGCAGGTAAGCCAAAACCCTGCAACGTGACACTGACAGAGGCAGTAGACGAACTCTGGCAGGAAGCCAGAACCCTCGCAGGCGATCTGACACTGACAGAGGCAGTAGACGAACTCTGGCAGGGAGACAGAACCCTGGCAAGCAATGTGACAACTAACAGAGGTAGTAGACGAACTCTGGCAGGGAGACAGAATCCTCGCAGGTAATGTGACACTGACAGAGGCAGCAGACGAACTCTGGCAGGGAGACAGAACCCTGGCAAGCAATGTGACACTGACAGAGGTAGTAGACGAACTCAGACAGGGAGCCAGAACCATCGCAGGCGATCTGACACTGACAGAGGCAGTAGACGAAACCAGAACCATCGCAGGCGATCTGACACTGACAGAGGCAGTTGACGAACTCTGGCAGGGAGACAGAATCCTCGCAGGTAATGTGACACTGTCAGAGGCAGCAGACGAACTCTGGCAGGAAGCCAGAACCCTCGCAGGTAATGTGACACTGACAGAGGCAGTAGTAGACGAACTCAGAACAGGTAATCTGACACTGACAGAAGTAGTAGACGAACTCAGACAGGGAGCCAGAACCATCGCAGGCGATCTGACACTGACAGAGGCAGCAGACGAACTCTGGCAGGAAGACAGAACCCTGGCAAGCAATGTGACAACTAACAGAGGCAGTAGACGAACTCTGGCAGGGAGACAGAATCCTCGCTGGTAATGTGACAACTGACAGGCCTTAGACGAACTCTGGCAGGGAGACAGAATCCTCGCTGGTAATGTGACAACTGACAGAGGCCTTAGACGAACTCTGGCAGGGAGACAGAATCCTCGCAGGTAATGTGGCAATGTCAGAGGCAGTAGATTAATTCCGACAGGGAGCCAGAAATCGCAGGTAATCTGGCACTGACAGAGGCAGTAGACCAACTCTGGCAGGGAGCCAGAACTCGCAGGTAATGTGGAAATGACAGAGGCAGCAGACGAACTCTGGCAGGGAGCCAGAACCCTCGCAGGTAATGTGGCACTGACAGAGGCAGTAGATTAATTCTGACAGAGGCAGTAGATTAATTCCGACAGGGAGGCAGAACTCTCGCAGGTAATCTGGCAATGACAGAGGCAGTAGACAAACTCTGGCAGGGAGCCACAACCCTCGCAGGTAATCTGGCACTGACAGAGGCAGTAGACGAACTCTGGCAGGAAGACAGAACCCTGGCAAGCAATGTGACAACTAACAGAGGCAGTAGACGAACTCTGGCAGGGAGACAGAATCCTCGCTGGTAATGTGACAACTGACGGAGCCTTAGACGAACTCTGGCAGGGAGAAAGAATCCTCGCTGGTAATGTGACAACTGACAGAAGTAGTAGACGAACTTTTGCAGGGAGACAGAACCCTCGCAGGTAATGTGGTACTGACAGAGGCAGTAGATTAATTCCGACAGGGAGGCAAAACTCTCGCAGGTAATCTGGCACTGACAGAGGCAGTAGACGAACTCTGGCAGGGAGCCAGAACCCTCGCAGGTAATCTGGCACTGACAGAGGCAGTAGACGAACTCTGGCAGGGAGCCACAACGCTCGCAGGTAATGTGGAAATGACAGAGGCAGTAGACGAACTCTGGCAGGAAGCCACAACCCTCGCAGGTAATCTGGCAATGACAGAGGCAGTAGACGAACTCTGACAGGAAGGCAGAACCCTCGCAGGTAATGTGGTACTGATAGAGGCAGCAGACGAACTCTGACAGGGAGGCAGAACCCTCGCAGGTAATCTGGCACTGACAGAGGCAGTAGACGAACTCTGGCAGGGAGCCACAACCCTCGCAGGTAATGTGGAAATGACAGAGGCAGTAGACGAACTCTGACAGGGAGCCACAACCCTCGCAGGTAATCTGGCAATGACAGAGGCCGTAGACGAACTCTGACAGGGAGGCAGAACCCTCGCAGGTAATCTGGCAATGACAGAGGCAGTAGACGAACTCTGACAGGGAGGCAAAACCCTCGCAGGTAATGTGGTACTGACAGAGGCAGTAGACGAACTCTGGCAGGGAGCCACAACCCTCGCAGGTAATCTGGCAATGACAGAGGCAGTAGACGAACTCTGACAGGGAGACAGAACCCTCGCATATAATGTGACACTGACAGGCAGTAGACGAACTCTGGCAGGGAGGCAAAACCCTCGCAGGTAATGTGGTACTGACAGAGGCAGTAGACGAACTCTGGCAGGGAGCCACAACCCTCGCAGGTAATCTGGCAATGACAGAGGCAGTAGACGAACTCTGACAGGGAGACAGAACCCTCGCATATAATGTGACACTGACAGGCAGTAGACGAACTCTGGCAGGGAGACAGAACCCTCGCAGGCAATGTGACAGACAAAGGCAGTAGACGAACTCTGGCAAAGAGCCATCTCAGAATCTACAGACAAGGTATACAAAGTATACAAAGTAAGACAACACGCCCAAGACTTCCCATTACATGTAAAGTTTTGGTAAATGTGTTCTGATTTGAAAACGTTATTCTCACCATGCACGGCTACCAGTGTTTCTGTCAGAAAGAAAATATTTGGGTATAGCTCCTGTTTTACCCTCTGGCAGAAACCCTGGCTACTATGTTGAAAACATCATTTACAGCTGTTTATGCTTTCATGCGATGTGGAGAGTTTACAGTGTTAAATAAATACAATTCAAATGAGAACTTGTCTTTTAGTGATGTGGTGTTAGCTTATGCTGGTGGCATAATAACAATAACACTTAAGGCATCTAAAACACACCAAGGAAGACGAGGTGTTAAACTGTACTACTTCAAAAATGGATTATCTATATGTCCGGTTGAGGCAATCAAAGCATACATTGATAGCCGCAGTAGGCAAGTAAATACAGTTTCCCCTAATGGCCCTTTCTGTGTCACAGATAAAAAGCCAGCCTTTATCAAGGCAGACATTTATAAATCATATGAAATATGAGCTGAAGATGTTGTCCATAGATTCTGAACACTACAATGGGCATGCACTGCATAAGGGGACAACAACTTCTTGTGCAACTAATAGAATGCAGGACCATTTAATTAAATCTATGAGCACACCTGTCTTGAGCACACACCTCGGCTATCTGGGCTGTCTGTCTAGGACAGTGGGTTAGTTGTTAGTGGTTAGTGAGAGAGAAGATGGTGTAGTGATCTTACACCTACCCACGGAGTCGTTAAAAATCGCTCTGGGTTGGAGCCGGTACCGGGCTTTGAAGCAAGTACCTACCAGCCTTATGTCCCATGGCTTAACCACGACACCAGAGAGAGAGAGAGAGAGAGAGAGAGAGAGAGAGAGAGAGAGAGAGAGAGAGAGAGAGAGAGAGAGAGAGAGAGAGAGAGAGAGAGAGAGAGAGAGAGAGAGAGAGAGTGTGTGTGTGTGTGTGTGTGTGTGTGTGTGTGTGTGTGTGTGTAATTCAAGGTGGAACAAACATGCGAATTAGCAAGTACAAAAACAAAACAACACAAAAACACCACCCAACAAACAAAACAAACCCTCCACCCAAACAAACAAAACAAAACACCCACAGCATTCAATATCTGCTAACTCTATGATAAATATGCATTAACAAGAGAATATGATAAGAGATCTACCTTCTGTAGTGGACGATGAGCAATGTATTAAAACGGCAACTGCATACAGAGTATCGAGTCGCACATCCATTGTATATGTTTGTGCAGTATCTGCTTCCTAACGTAACCCTGGAAAATAAATATTCGTGCTGTTTAGATGGCAGGATATGCTCACCTTCCGCGAACACATGATATCATCACTGTTTTGACAGTGATTCATGAGTGATATATTTATTCCAATAAACTCTTCTCTGCAAGTTTTGATTTAAAGTCCGAACCAAAATGTTAACAACTACGATAAATTGCTCT
Organism: Gigantopelta aegis; assembly: GCF_016097555.1. NCBI lineage: Eukaryota > Metazoa > Mollusca > Gastropoda > Neomphalida > Peltospiridae > Gigantopelta > Gigantopelta aegis. The sequence continues at coordinate 16,704,073 of NC_054710.1, read as the reverse complement.
CTTACCTTTATTTTTCGTTAGATTTTACCCACATTTTGTCCAGACAGAAATCTGGGAAAAAACCCATTACAATGACACAGGTTCCACATACTAGATGATAACTATGTCACCTATATCGACTTCGCTGAGATCGCATAGGGCAAAAAACATGTAATTTTGTGCCAGCTGCCATTTTGCCATTTTATGGAATACTCTTCCAGAGGGGTAAAAGGATAAGATTTAATCTAACAATGTCATAACATGTTATGATATAAAAAGCAAACGTGATGACGTCATATTATTATTATTGTTGTTGTTGTTTAAAGATACCACTATAAAACATTGATTTTATAGTAATTACGTCACATACTTTGGAGGCTTTCACCCCTCTAGAAGAGTATTCCATAAAAAAGCAAAATGGCAGACGGCAGAAAACTGCATGTATTTTGCCATATGCGATCTCAGCGAAGTCGATAATGGTGATATCGTTAGTCTCATATGTGGAATCTGTGTCACTGTATTGGTTTTTGCTCTAATTGTGTCTGGAAAAAAATTGGGGGAAATGTAACAGTAATTGAAGGTAGGAGAGTAATTTATAGTAGTTGTTAACAATTTGGTTCGGACTTTAGTAAACTGTTATGGGAGTGGCAGTCCTCTTTGAGTGGTAAAGGAATGATGTCTTGTCCAGGAAACTGTCTTCACGGGAGTGGCTGTCCTATAGACGAGGCACTAGTTAGAGATAAAATCCTCGCTCCGTCAATGCCTTCTACTTCCGACTGAAAGGTCCTGGGCCCCGTTCCACTTAACGATCTTACCGCTTAAGGTGATCTTAGGGCTCAGATCGCTTTATAAATAATGAATGAATGAATGTTTAACGACACCCCAGCACGAAAAATACATCGGCTATTGGGGGTGTCAAACTATGGTAAATGTAAACACAATGTGATGATCAACATCAATATAAAAATTCAAGATTTAAACAAAAACACAGTGTAAAGAACTGCAAAAATACAGAATGTTACACCCCTGCATCACGGTGAACATCGGTGAGGTTACAGCACGCGCAGAGGCTTTATAAATAAAGCAAGCAAACAATCCAACAGACACTACTTACCTGTATTCGTATATCCACACGACACGGGGGCCTAGGGAGTATTATATTGTATATGTATAGTATACCCATTTAAAATAAATATGCTTATACATGTCAAACAGTGATTCTGTTCGCACATTTCTGGAGTTAAACTATATTCTGAAGAATAGACGTAGTATCGCTTTGATATAAAGAAATGTATTAAAACGTCAAAGAATTGTTGACGTCACGTCAAAGGACTGTTTGACGTTTCCGACAACTTTCGTAACTTATCGGAATCGTAATACCATTCAGTGTGTGTATGTGTGCGTGCGTGCGTGTGCGTGTGTGTATGTGTGTATGCGCGCGCGTGCGTGTGTAGTCAGTGGCAATGCAGATATCTTAGTATCCTCAAATAAATAATAGTTTACAGTCCCATGCATTGGCGTAGCCAGGATTTTATTGGGGAAGGGGTGCACCCATACTGCCATTTATGGGGCGACAAGAAAATATTTAGTGATGGGTATTAGAACACAAAAGTGTATCGTGGTATGAATTAAGCAGATGCTTCTTTCCCCCTAAAGAGTTTCATGGGCGGATCCAAGGGGGGGGGACCAGGGGGACGCGTCCCCCCCCCCAAAATTGTTCAAGTGCCCTCAAAATGTCCAAGTACCCTTTTTGTTTGTAGAATTATTATTTTTTTAAGTAAACAATAATTATATTGTAGATAAATGAAATCAAGATTTTCGTGTACATGCGCAAGCTTGCAGATATGTGTCTGTGTTATTGAGTCTCAATGGGGCCCCATTGAGGTTCTAACGCGAGTGACGCCAATTTACTTCATTATTGCTAGTATATTATGACGTAGAACTGTAGGAATTCATATTAATTGTAAATATCAAAACTTGTAGTAAGGTGCCCTTTTGACGAGTCAATGTGCCCTTCTTTTTTGGTCCCCCCCCCCTAAAAATATTTCCTGGATCCGCCCATGCAGTTTTTGCTTTTTATGGAACACTTTCCATGATGGGTAGAAGGATATGACGTAATCTAACAAGGCCATGGCTTTACGGTATAAAGCAATCGTCATGACGTCATATTAATTACGTCACATACTTCGCAGGCTTCCACCCCTCTTGGAGACTATTCCATAAAAAAGCAAAATGGCATGTATGCTTTTTGTCCTAGGCGATATGGCTACATTCTAGTATGTGGGATCTGTATCATTGTAAATGGTTGGGGCGTTTTTTTTTTTTTTTGACGATTTCTGTCTGCACAAAATTTAGGGGAAATATAACGACTTTAAGCTTATCCCTACTTCAAATAAATAAATAAATAAATATAAAGTAAAATAAAATAAAATATTAATAATAGATAAATAAATAAATAAATAATAACACTGACTTACTCGGAAATATGCGCGGTGTGTCGTGTCTCGAAGTATAATACCCTCAAAACTGAGCCTGTAAAACTTGGAAACCCGGGTCAGTTTATCCTGTTGATTAGCTCAGGCTGGGAATGTAAAATATTGTAAAGTAGAGTGTGCGATGTAACACAACAAATAATGATTTAAAAAAGATTAAGCACTATGCTAGTGTTTTTAGCATGCACACAAGTCCGTTTTTTGTTGATTTCTTTTTTGCGCATGTGCAAATTAGGTGGTATATGTGGCGGATTTCAACTACGGCTAAGCGTACTAGACCGGGTGGGAGAGGGGGGGGGGGGTGGGGGGTGCAACTGCCCTAGTTCTGGCGCAAAACCTCAAATTCGGGCAAAAATGATATAGATATTCGTGAAAAATGTGCTAACCAGAGACCTTTTTACCATGTATTTCTATCAATCTACCCTCAAAATTAGTTGTAATATGTATAAAAATGCGTAGTGATTCGTTTGCAACCCTATATAAAAGTTTGTTTTGCTTAACGACACCACTAGAGCACATTGATTAATTAATCATTGGCTATTGGATGTCAAACAATCCTAAATAGCTGTTTGGTAGTAATGCTAATATGAATAAATGTTGTCCAAATTTGGGCATGTTAGTTTAATTCGGGCAAAAGCCAGTCTGCCCCACACCCCACGAAAATGGGAGCCCGTACGCCTATGGATTTCATCCATATTTTCGAAGACAGCGCCACAAAAATTTGCAAAACCATCATAACCTATGACGTTTTGAAGCTCGGGCCATGGAGATTTTAAAAATGTTTGGTGCCATTTTTTTCTAACAGTTTTAAGGTCACATGTCAAGAATTGTTAAATTCAGCTTCAGAGATCTGATAACGGAATCAATCCAAGAAAAACATATACATATTGAGTGAAATTAATAATACATAATGTATTTATGTCCACCCTAACATATTTACATATATCCATATTTTTTTCTGACAATTTCAAGGTCACATGTCAGGGTCAAAGGTCAAAGGTTAAGAATAGTTAAATACAGCTTTATAGGTGTGATAATCCAAGACAAACATGTACATATTAAGTGAACTTAATCAATCATAATGCATTTACTTGTATTCTAACATATTTACACTGTTACAAATGGTTTGTAGCAATTTGGTAGCAATATATGTATCAAATAACATCTGACCGTTCAAAGTGTCCTTAACTTTAACTAGAAGATTAAATACTGCCATGACTGATATTGGTGACACATTTCTCATGACTTAAGGTGACAACCATTACAAGGGCGTCGTCAGGGTGGGTTCAGGGGGGTCGGACGAACCCCCTCCCCTTTTTGAGCCAGCATGATTTTTAAAAACTAAAAATGGCAAAAATCGGAAATTATTTTTGCTCATATCTCATATCTCGATTTATGACACTCGTATAGGTTAAATTTTGGTCATCAAATAGTTTAATTACTTTTTCTGTTTTATATTGCGCTTTGTAATATGACTTTCGGTATTTCAGGACTAGTGGTGGCGAAAAATAAGCGCAGGGGACAAGTTCTGTAGGCTACATCCAAGGGAGATGGAACTGTCAAATACTATTGCTCAGTGAGCAATACTATTTGACAGTTCCAGTCAGTGATTCATTTGTGTCAAAAAGTGGTAATCTCCCAGAATCGTATAAACATTTTGGAGTTGGAATTATTAATGTATCAATGGGCCATTGTATAGGACCGCGAGTATTGTCATTTGTCTGAGGAATTTAACATAACATTCATGTGCTTGGTAGATCTACTTTTACAGTGGATATAATTTACGATTTTCATGTCAAATACTGATCTGTATGCTGAATAAATTGCCTAAAATACCGTACCAAATGAGCTTTAAATTGCCTTCCAAAATATACTACAATGCAGCATAGACCCCTCCCCCAGCAGCTTCGGCTGCTTCGCAACCTCAATTATTTTCGACCCCCCCCCCACCCCTTCTGAAAAACTGGCAACGCATTATGCGGAATTAGGATCGGCACAGACACGTCTTGTTATATTCAAAATTAGCATCTTCACACTCATCCCATTTTGTTATTTATTTTTGAAGTTGAGGTGTTAATGGTGATTAAAAAGTTACATGTGGTAGATGTCAGATTTGATTTAGTGGGTTACACCCAGATATATATAGCACATATATTAGCAAAAAATTGTTGTTTTGTGCCATTCAATGTAATTAAATTATACTAATTGCTTACTTACAAATGTAGCTCACTCAGCTATTTCAGTTCACAGCGACCTTGACCTTAACATTCACACTTGTCTACGGATGAGCATTGGTTTTTAATAACTGTCAGTAATGATGAAAAGAAGGTTTTGGTCTATATCTAATTAAATTGACATAATAAATGTTTTATTCCATCTATACCCTTTGCGGTAATATGTTTTAATAGTTGAAAGGTGCTTGCTATTGTGTTCATATCGATAAACCAAAAAACAATTATACCATGGTCCATGTCTTTCCCATCCCTATTTGGAGTCATACAAACAGTAATTTTGGTCAGTTCTTAAATGAATATTATCATTATGCATGGCGATTGGCTTGTTATAGATAAAATATCTTATGTAATTATGATGATATATGGTGACAATATGGAAAATTTCATATTAACATTAATTTATTTTATATTAAAATAGCATATACTCTAATTAGGTTAGGGTTTTGAATCTTCATTAACAAATATCGATTAAGATATAAAATTGAAAGCATTCTAAAATTATATAAAGACCATTATTTATATTGTCAGTTTAGTATATCCTTCAGCTGACAAATTATATTTTAGGGAAATCTGAATTTTATAAAAAAAAACCCCAACAACAACAACAAAAAAAACAAAAAAACACACCCCAAAACAAACAAAAACCACTAATGATTTGCAGAAGAAAAAGAGTATTATTGGGCATTGTGTACCACTTTATTTCCCTCTGTTGTTAGTCTTTGTAACTATAAACTTGTTAAACACAGATTTGGATCAATTTGATTTCGAAATTTTCGAAAGTTCCCTTACATTTTAAATTGTAGACTTGATTTCGTTGTTTGTTTGTTTTTTTTTTTTTTTCTTGCATAATATCCTCTGTGGTGTTTTGTGAAAAGACATATTAGGTTGGTGTCACAGGCTTGGCCGAACAAGTAAAAAGTACCAGTATTGGAAATGTTTTTCCCCCAAGTCCTAAAATGTTTGCATATGTATCTAAAGTGTTAATTGTCATTTCAATGTGTCTTTTTAGGCGATGTAGATTGTGATGAAGACTCTAAACTGTAGCACAACCCTCATACTGTAAAATGCTTCATTTTCGTTAAATGCCAGCTAGTGCTCCACAGTTTGTATAACAAATACTGTGGTATGAGCTGTCTTGTCTGTTGTGTGGTGCTGATAAAATATCCCTTGATGCTGTTCGAAAGGAGTAGTCTACTGCATGGCGGCAGAATATTTCCTTTCTCATTATTCAGGGGCGTGCGCAGGAAATTTTGCAGGGGGGGGTCGAGGTGTCAAATTTTGCAGGGGGGAGGGGGGGGTCGAGGTGTCTGGCGAAGCCCGATAACATCTCAGTACTTCCATATCCATTCACAGGAATGTAAAAAATCGGGATATGAAAAAAAAATTCGCCTTGAGCAGGAGGGGTTTCGACCCCCAATCCCCCCCCCCCCCCCCCCGCGCACGCGCCTGTTATTTGTTTGGTCCTCAATAATATGTTCGACGCCATATAACCGTAAATAAAATGTCTTGAGAGAATCGTTAAATAAAAACGTCTTCCTTCCTTCATTTAAGTTTGAGGCATCATAATAACTTGAAAGAAAATGAAGACTTTATTAAGATTATTATTTTGACTAAAGACACACCAAAGTTTCTTCAAATACTGCACACTTAATATCTACAGGTACGTGTAATGTCTTTCTTGGCTTGTGTGGAAATAATATATAATTTTTGCTCCCCAACAAACTTGTATTCTAGCTCAGGGCCCCATTCCACGAATTAATCTTAGCCCTAAGATTACCGTGAGTGCATAGCTATCTTATGTACTTAAGGTGATCGTAGCACTAAGATCGCTTCGTGGAACGGGCCCCAGTAGTGTATTGCTCAATATACTATTCCTCAGAATAACTAGCTCTGTCTGTAACATAACTTTGTAGAATAAAATTCTTCTGATGTCTTTCTCTGACAAATTAGATATAACTAAAAATAGATATCATTATCAGTACTACACAAAGTGGGGTCAGTCCATATGATCCTCACACCGAATTAGTATTATTATATAATAATATTAACAATCCGATATTACTTCAGGGGTAGGGGTAAGATTATCTTTGACTTCAAGAGTTTAAAACATTGAGATGAGTGAACACAGATGCGTTGTCCTTGACGTTTATCTCAGCTCTGTTGCCCGCATTTACGTTATGGTGTCTGTTGGGAAAATGGTAGTAGAGATGAGGTGGTAGAAAAGGCATCTAATATATGTTTAAATGATATTTTATTATCATCAAACTTTTAGAATTTTATAAATTATTACAGGTTATGTCTTGTCTGCTCAAAAGACAGTTATCGTATTTAGACATGTACAATTTTATTCAAATAAGTAGTGTTGTGATGTGATATTCCTAAATTTGAATTTAGGATTCTAGTCTACACAAATATAATGCTACAGACTATTTCTGAAATGAAATTACTAATATATGGATATGTTGCTCTTATAATCATTAACTATCAAACCTAGATGTAAAATATACGTATTTTAGGACATGACTATAACATGGCCTTGAAAATGAATAAAATTAAATGTCAATTTTGTAATTAATCATCGGCTATTGGATGTCAAACATTTGGTAATTTTGACAGTCTTAGAGAGGAAACCCGCTACATTTGTTTGGGTTTCATTAGTAGCAAGGGATATTTTATATAATATATGCACCATCCCACAGGCAGGCTAGCACATAACAGGGCGGTCGGTATACCAGGTCGTGGCGTACTGGCTGGAACGAGAAATGGCCAATGGGCCAAAAAATCGTTGAAAGCTGATATGAGATCGCAGCACATGCAACGGCAACTGTTTGATTTATTTTACGATTTTGTTTGATATCTTGAATTCGTAAAGTTAAATATTGCGATTGTGTGTAATATTACGCTATTCTGGCAAGGTACGGTTTGTCGTAATCCTGCCAGAAATCAGCACAAAACGTGTTGCTTTCCGGCTGCCATTTCCCGGAAGCGGCGAAATCAAATAATGTTTTGTTTGGACTTGCACCACAGTAAGCGGTTTCTAAAGTTTGGGTATGTTTTTGAGCTTTGGTAAAGGAACGCTGATATTGTAAATGTTAAAACGTCTATGGTAAGATGGAATAGTTTGATGTAAACTGTGATCTGTCACTGTCTCAATTTTTATAACCTTATTTAAATAAAAGGAAGAAAAAATGTGACACTTAAAATTTTATATCACGAATGTAAACAAATCAGACACCAGGGTTGAAAATTAACATGAAAACCAAGGTCGCCAGCAGGGCCAGTTGAGGAAAAATTTTTACTAGCCCTTCTTAAATTCAGCTAGCCCTCCAATTATCACATTTGAATTTAACTGCACAGCTAAAATTAAAACTAGAGTGTTTTTTGTTTGTTGAATAATAACCGTTTGTGTTAAAGAAAACTGATGAATTGACGTTTAACTTCATAATCATGATAATGAATAAAGTAAAACTTTGTATAAAAACTTGTCATTAAGTTTTAAACCCATACAAACTTAAATAAAAAAAGAAAAGAAAAAGAAAGTATTTATAAACAAACATGCTTGTGTAACAAAGTACCATTAAATTAAACATATCAAATCTCATTTTTAATACAGGGTAAAAGATAATGCAGTATAAACTAAAGAAAGAGTTAACCTATGCCGTTTGATTGTAATTTGTGAAGAATTTTTGTTTTAATTTACACTGCACCCCCAATAAAATATTATTTGAGATGGTATGGGTTTAAAACTTAATAAATTAATATGTTTTTATATGAATTTTATCTTTATTTATTATGTTGGCGCTGTCAAAATATAGAACATGTTCTATGTCTTCTGCTGCCAGATCTGTAGTTCGCGCCAAAATAGACGCAGTGTCTTTTGTCACATTCGATTCAGTATCAGTGAATTTCTTTTTAACTAGTACCATACTTGCTAGACACTAAAATCGATCGTCGCCCAATGGACTACCTTTCTAAAATTCTTAGTCGCCCGTAACCAATAAATGTCACCCCGGGTGACTGGGCGACTAATTATTTTCAACCCTGCAGACACTAGTGTAACAAAGGTCATGCATGCGAATCTGTTCTGTCAACAGTTCTATGAGTTTGGCAAGACTTCCGAATGTTCCAGCATTCAGTTCGTTTAGGTTTAGGGTTACGGTTAGTGATAGTATTAAAGGGACATTCCTGAGTTTGCTGCAATTTTTAAGATGTTATTGACTAACAGACTTTTTAATGATTGTAATTACATATCAAATATATTTTTCTGCATAAAATATTAGTGGTTGTATATTAAATGTTGTGTTTCTGATCATTCTATTTGTACTAGGTTAAATTTCATTTATTTCCTAAACATTTTTTAGAAAATCCAGTTTGTGCTTGTTACAAATATTAAGACAACCAGAAACACATAGAATATACAGACACTGATGTTCTAAACAAGAAAATATATTTAATATGTAAGTAGAAATATTTTATTCTTCGGAAACATCTTACAATGCAGCAAACTCAGGAATGTCCATTTAACATTTATGCTGGAATGTTCGGAAGTCTTAAATTATAAAATATATACGGTATGCATTTTAAAACGTTCTGCAGTGAACTGCTTCAACACAGAAATACATCAGACAAAATGACCGCTAATATTAAGTTTGTGACTGTCAGATCTTAACAATCACAAATTTGCACCAGACAACGTCTGTAACCGGACACTTATAATATTTCTAGGCTTGGCTCAAGAAATATTGTTATGTGCATCAAGCATACATTTTCTGATCATATACAAAGAAAGAAAATGTGGGCTAACCCTGTTTTCAGCAAGTTTGCTCTGATATTTTTCCAAATGTTTTTGCCGATTGTATTGTCACTTTCTTGAGACATGCCCTATCTGGACTTATTTGTAACTGTTTTATCAATCGTTTCCTCTCTAAGACTGTATATGTCAAAATTACCATATTACCATAATGTTTCATTGAACAAAACAAACTTTAACTTCAACAAGAGGGTTATGAAGAGCATGGCACTACATTGTTGTCGGTATTGGTGAAACTGAGAGAGCTTTGCAGCAAATGTAAAGAGCCTTCATAAAATTTGAACCTTTTTTTTGATGGTCAAGTGAAAAACTATAGGCAAGTAGGAAAGCAAATCACTCTTGTTCTCTAGTAACAAGTGAGTTTTAAATTAGTTTTTCAACCCTTGACTGTGTGCCTACTTCAGAGTGTTAACTTTGAGCTCTGTTGATGTTAAATAAAAAAAATCCATATATATATATGTACATTTGTGGGCCTAAGATTATATATATTTTTTGTGTTAACAAATTTTACAAATAATACACATTTTTGGAAATATATGTACACCTTTAATATAATTAACAGGTTTGACAAATTTACTAGCCTTCGGTCCCAGCTAGTGAAATGTTTGTCTGGGCTAGTAGAAATTATCAACTGTATTACTATAATACATAAGACACTAACCAAAATTTATGTGAGAACTTATCTGACTTTCTCAAATAGTTTTGACCAACACTGGAATTCTTTCTAATGTCAAACCAAATTTTAATTTATGATACAAGTTTTTCAACATTCACCTTTAATAATAATAATAATAATAAGAGAATTCTCTTGTGTTTTACATTACAGTTTTGACCTCTGCATTAGTGATTACGTTTTAGTCAGAGCAATGACAATGATTGCTCTTTGCCTATGACTGACAGTGTGTGCTTGTGTAAAACCATTCCATGTAACCGGGATTCACTGACATGAGCTACAAACAACTGAAGGTCACCATGCGCCTCAGTCCAAACGAAGTAGAACGACTTGTCAAGGAGGAGACACAGAAACGAAGGAAAACCCGAATACTTCAGGTATATTTCTAAAGAAGTCTCCATCTGTACATGTCACCTTTTAAAGGGAAAAGTAAAGTTTGTTTTATTTAACGACGCCACTAGAGCAAATTGATTTTTGATCTTATCATCGGCTATTGGACGTCAAACATATGGTCATTCTGACACCGTTTTTAGAGGAAACCCGCTGTTGCCACATAGGTTACTCTTTTTACGACAGGCAGCAAGGGATCTTTTATTTGCGCTTCCCACAGGCAGGATAGCACAAACCATGGCCTTTGTTGAACCAGTTATGGATCACTGGTCGGTGCAAGTGGTTTACACCTACCCATTGAGCCTTGCGGAGCACTCACTCAGGGTTTGGAGTCGGTATCTGGATTAAAAATCCCATGCCTCGACTGGGATCCGAAACCAGTACCTACCAGCCTGTAGACCGATGGCCTGCCACGACGCCACCGAGGCCGGTCCTTTTAAAGGGAATTTAACAGCATTGCTGATGGTGGTAGGGCGGGATGTATCGGTAGCCCAGTGGTAAAGCGTTCGCTTAATGCATGGTCGGTTTGGGGTCGATCCCCGTCTGTGGGTCCATTGGGCTATTTCTCGTTCCAGCCAGTGCACCATGACTGGTATATCAAAGGCTGTGGGATGTGCTATCCTGTTTGTGGGATGGTGCATATAAAAGATCCCTTGCTACTAATGGAGATACATGTAAGTAGCGGGTTTCCTCTCTAAAACTATGTCAGAATAACCAAATGTTTGACATCCAGTAGCCGATGATTAATAAATCAATATGCTCAAGTGGTGTTGTTATAAAAACAAAAAAAACCCAAAATTTTGCTTATGGTGGCCTGCTGCAGAAAATCAGGAACAGGAACTACAAAAACATGTACGTGTATATATCCATAAAATTTAGCTCAGTCGAGTGCTCGCCTGAGGTACTTGCGTCGCAGGATTGAGCAACCTCAGTGGATCCATTCAACTGATTGGGGTTTTTCTCGTTCTTATTGTAGTCATCTCGTTTAGAAAATGGATATTCAATGAAAAAGAACATGTAAATTAAGATATAAAGTATATGAACTAAACACCAGCTATTTTGGCAACCATTAGCAGTATAGAGTGCCAATTGTGAAAACAAGCCTATTACAAGTAATTAAAGGGACATACCCTAGTTTTTAAACACTACAGCATGTTTTTCACTATCAGAGCCGTTTATGATCACTGAAATCAAACATTACTTATATTTTATCTATTTCCGTACAACCGAAGTGTTTCTGGTCATTCTGGTGTTACCACAAAATGCATTTTTCATATTTTAAAAAATGCACACATGTTTTAGTCTACTTTTAAAGGTATTTCAATACCAAAGATTCTTGTTTCACTCTGTTGTATCCAAATTGTTTCAGGTTTGTAAATTAACAGTTAACGGTTAGTGTCCGTTTTTACAGGTTGAAACTAGAGTCTAGGTGAAAAATATGCCTTTAAATATATTTTGTTTGGCTAGCTTCGAGAACAGTGTAAGCCAAATGATAATAGGGAGGTTTTTTTTGTATTTTTCCAGTTGATTTCGTGCATGGATTAAAAAAAAATTCATTTGCCAGGTTCGTGAGCAGTGTAAGGCAAATGATAATATAAAGGTTTTTGATTTCGTCCATTGATTAAAGATATTTTTATTTGCCAGTTTCGCGAGCAGTGTAAGGCAAATGATAATATAAAGTTTTTGATTTCGTCCATTTATGAAAGATATTTTCATTTGCCAGGTTCGCGAGCAGTGTAAGGCGAATGATAATATAAAGGTTTTTGATTTCGTCCATTGATTAAGCATATTTTCATTTGCCAGGTTCGCGAGCAGTGTAAGGCGAATGCAGCGAAGATTCGTAAAGATGTTCGACTGGAGAAGGAACGCCTCTTGGTGAAGATGGCCCATGACATTGAGGTATGATACATATATAGGCCTATGAATATTGCTAGGGACGGGATGTAGCCCAGTGGTAAAGCGCTCGCTTGATGCGCAGTCGGTCTGGGATCGGTGCCCATTGGTGGGCCCATTGGGCTATTTCTCGTTCCAGCCAGTGCACCATGACTGGTATATCAAATGCCTTGGGATGGTGCATATTAAAAGATCCCTTGCTGCTAATTAAAAAGAGTAACCTATGAAGTGGCGACAGCAGGTTTCCTCTCTAAATATCTGTGTGGTCCTTTACCATATGTCTGACGCCATATAACTGTAAATAAAATGTGTTGAGTGCCTAGTTAAATCAAACATTTCTTTCTTTCTGAATATTGCTAGACCGATCATTTTGTTAATACGTCACTTGTGCCATTCAATTTTTTTTTTTTCAAATACCAGAATCAAACAAATTGTGTAATATATATATTTTATGATTCTATCTCATATTATTATCCACATGGTTCAACATAACTGAGGTAATAATCATACAAAGCACATGTGTAATAACAAGTGTAATGATGTAATTTTGGGAATTGACGTCATAAACATGACATTACTTACCCAGTCGTAGCTCAGACTGCGCATGTGAAATATGATGTCATTTACGTCATCTCCTTGTCGTTGTGGTTAAAACATTTTGAGACGTCCTTGTTATTCTTTTAAAAAACCCACCCCAATATTAATATGGATAATACAAAAATTATTACACTTGCATGTGAGTAGTACTGATTTTATGAAACTCGTATCAGGATCATAGGCATGCAGGCTCTCATTTTTTAGGTAGGGGGGAGGGGATAGGCTGGCTTTTACTTGAATTAAGCAACATGGCTTACAGGGTTTCTAGATTTTTTTTATAAAATCCACTAGCCATGGAATCAGTGATTAAAATTTTGTTTACTAGTCACCATTAAAAATTCACTAGCCCTACTTTACTTTAAGTTAATACAATTTTACTAAATAATAGTAATAATCAGATATGTCACCTAAAGAGGGAGATAGAGCTTAAAAACACTAACATTCAGGGTTGGGGTGGGGTCTGGATATTCATATTTACAAAATAGACTTAACTGCAACATTTGAAAAAAGAATATATTTCACTAGCTGTTGGGCATGGCAGTCATAGTTATTTACTAGCCCAACACTGAATATCACTAGCCATGGGAGTGGGGCTACCATAAACTAGAAGCCGAGACTTAACTGCAACATTTGAAAAAAACCATTTCACTAGCTGTCGGGCATGGCAATCATAGTTATTTACTAGCCCAACATTGAATATCACTAGAAGCCCTTGCTTATTATGACAGTTACGTGTATTTGATTGTAGAAACAGCCGGAAGAGTAGAACAGTGTAAGTGTCAGGTACTCGGGTCCAGGTCAAGATTGACCCTCGAGTACTCCAATATTTTGGATTTGTGGAGACCATAGGAGGCTTATAATGACAGTTATGTGTATTTGATTGTAGAAACAGCTGGAAGAGGAGAAGCGTGAGAAGGTCCGACATCTTGAACAGGAGTACGAGAACACCCTGAAGAGCATTGGCTCGGCTCACCGCACGGCCAGACAAAAGGTAGAACTACGCGTAGGAACGTCACACTTCTGTCCCTCTCCTGCTTGTCGTTACCATTAGACTGTACCCACATTTTGTTACCAGATTGTAACCATATCAGAGGTGAGATGTAGCCCAGTGATAAAACGCTCCTTGATATGCGGTCGGTCTGGGATCGATATATATCAGAAGAAATAAGTAACTCGCAACCACTTTTAACTTGCAGAGCTGGAAATTAAGAATTTGTTACCATGGGCAAAACACTCGCCTATGGCAGTCTTGTGCCCGCCTACAATATCAATTGTAAACCAGTAGCTTTAACTTATAACAAGGACGGGACGTAGCCCAGTGGTATAGCACTCACTCGATGTGTGGTTAGTCTGATATCGACCACCGTCGGTGGGCCCATTGGGATGTTTCTCGTTCCAGCCAGTGCGCCGCAAGTAGTATATCAAAGGCCGTGGTATGTGCTGTCCTGTCTGTGGGATGGTGCATATAAAAGATCCCTTGCTGCTAATCGAAAAGAGTAGCCCATGAAGTGGCGACAGCGAGTTTCCTCACTCAATATCTATGTGGTCTTTCACCATATGTCCGACACCATATAACTGTAAATAAAATGTGTTGAGTGCGTCGTTAAATAAAACATTTCCTTTCGTTTCCCGACCAGTGATATACAATTGATACATCAACGGTCATGGTATGTGCTGTCCTTGTATGGGAAAGTGAATATAAAATATCTCTTTCTGGCTTTTGTAATAAGTCTTACGATTGATTGCCCTCAATAGACACACATTTTTTCCACATCTGAAATAATGATATACGATTGATACATCAAAGGCTGTGGTATGTGCTGTCCTTGTATGGGAAAGTGAATATAAAATATCATTTTCTGATTTTTGATAATAATAGTCAGGTTTAGGCCAGTATTTTTTTATTATTCGGTTTACGAACCCGCCGACGTAAATTTTGCTCAAATAATAAATAAATAAAAGTCGTATTTTTCACTTCTATTTTTAATTTTTTTGCTGCCGACTTCCACAGATAGCTCTAAAGAAAAAAAAGTTACCATTCTAGTCTATTGTGGCGCATTTCGTAAGGTAAAAGTGAGAAATAACACTTATTTTGTCAGTAAATATACTGTTGTAGATACGAATTGTTAATTCGTCTTCGGTCGCTCTCTTTCGGCCGTATTCGCTATTTCACTCCGATTTCTATGCACCGCATGGTTGCGCACAGAGACCTCACTTCTGGAATAGCAGCGTGACAAAATGGAATCGACGCCAGCGTGGATTTGTGTCCATGTTCGCGAGGGCGCTAAATTAATAAAAAAAAGAAATCGTTGGTATCATGGTGTCTCTTCGCATTGTGGAGTGTCACTTTGGGGGTCAAACCTTTGATCAGTGTAGGTAGCTGTCTGATGTTTTCTCTGTAGCACTCTTGCTTCTCTCACATTAAAAGCATCAGTAGTGTCTATTTTCCCACAGGAAATGTGGGAGTTTAGAGGTGCTTTGTCGATCTTATTTTGTTACAAAGAATCCACACCTATCAAAGTAGCCATATTAAAAAAAAAAATAACCCCTACTGATACACCCCAAACAGGTTTAGTTTTTTTGTGTTTTTTTCCTTCCTCCTACCTTTGTGCACAAATGTTCTAAAAATCTAAAAATTAAAAAATACTGGCCTTATTGTCTGAACCTAGACCAATAATATTTGTATGTTTGTATTTAAAAAATAAAATCGTTGTTTTGTCTTTCAGTCCGAGTCCATCCAATCAAAATTGAGAAAACAAAATGCAGAAAAACAGATAGCAGCCAATCGTGGCAAAGTGGCCATGAAGAAAGAGATGCTGGAAAAGGCCAAACAGAACTTCAAGGAAAACAGACACATTATATCGAGGTAATCAAAAGAAAGAAAGAAATGTTTTATTTAACGACACATTCAACAGGCTGGTAGGTACTGGGTTCGTATCCCACCTGAGGCAATGGAGTATCTTTCCATTCCAGTACCGTCACCATCCCAGAGTGAATGAATGAAGGAAGGAAGAAAATGTTTTATTTAACAACGAGCACAACACATTTTATTTACGGTTATATGACGTCGGACATATGATTAAGGACCACACAAATATATGGTGAATTAACGCTCCATTCACCGAACACATAGAGAGAGGAAACCCGCTGTTACCACTTCATGGGCTACTCTTTTCGAATAGCAGCAAGGGATCTTTTATATGCACCATCCCACAGACAGGGTAGTACATACCACAGCCTTTGATATACCAATCGTGGTGCACTGGCTGGAACGAGAAATAGCCTAATGGGTCCACTGACGTGGATCGATCCCAGACTGACCGTGCATCGAGCGAGCGCTTTACCACTGGGCTACGTCCCGCCCCTCGAGATAATCATCACTGTTAATATTAAACAGGGTCAAAATACTGCAAGTCCTAATGGAATTCTAGTGTGGGACGTATCCCAGTGGTCGGTCTACGATTGATCCCTGGTGTGGGGGGGGGGGGGGGGGGAGCTATTTCTTGTCTGTGGGTTGGTGCTTATAAAAGACCCCTTGCTACTAATGGAAAATTGTAGCGGGTTTCCTCTCTAATACTGTCAGAATTACCAAATGTTTCACATCCAGTAGTCCATGATTAATAAATCAATGTGCTCTAGTAGTGTCGTTAAACAGAACAAACTGTTAAACTTTGACAATGTGGTCTTGTGGTGTTGTTAAACAAAACAAACTAACTTATTTTTTTTGTGTGGAATTCTGAATTTAGTGCTACCCAAGAACTTTTCAGGTCCTTGGTGGTGAATAGAAAGCTCACAGTCACCGTACACTACGTGTCAACATAACCCTCTGTTATACACAGGTCCAGGTTCTAGCTCTGTCAGTAGGTAGTTCATCTGAGGTACTTGGGCATCGTAGGATCGAACCACCTCAGTGGACCCGGTGGGGTGAGACATAGCCCAGTGGTAAAGCGCTCGCTTGATGTGCCACAGGTTTGGGATTAATCCCCGTCAGTGGGCCGATTGAGCTATTTTTTGCTCTAGCCAATACACTACGACTAGTACATCAAAGACCGTGGTATGTGCTATCCTGTCTATGGGATGGTGCATATAAAAGATCCTTTGCTGCTAATCGAAAAGAGTAGCCCTTGAAGTGGCGACCGCGGGTTTCCTCCCTCAATATCTGCGTGGTCCTTAACCATATGTCCGACACCATATAACGGTGAATTAAAGGTGTTGAGTGCGTAGTTAAATCAAACATTTCCTTCCTTCCTTCCTTCCTTCCTTCCTTCCTCCGTGGACCCATTTTCCTTACACAACCAGGAAGGGCCCGCTATTATTAAATAAGATTTTGTACACCGAAGTGATCCATATTTTTCATATTTTAAAGAATAAACTTCAACTTGTATCAGGTACAACTATTTTCTTTATTTTGTAATATGCCTTCCTTAAAATCGGTTGATGGTGCTGTAAATAATATATTATGATGCATATTGTGATACAGGAATCCCACATCACTTTAGAAAAATTCTTATAACACACATCCTTATTAAACAGGCGGGGAGCGATTTAGCTCAGTCGGTTGAATGCTCACTTGAGGTGCTTGTGTCACAGGATCGAACCGCCTCGGTGGATCCATTGAACTGATTATGTTTTTTCTCGTTCCAACCAGTGCACCACAATATTGGTCAAAGGTCATGGTATGTGCTTTTCTGTCTGTGGGAAAGTGCATGTAAAAGATCCCTTGCTGCATTAGAAAACATGTCGCGGGTTTCCTCTGATGACTACGTGTCAGAATGACCAAATGTTTGACATCCAATAGCCAATGATTCATAAATCAATGTGCTCTAGTGTTGTCGTTAAACAAAACAAACTTTTCCTCTGTTGACTACGAGCCAGAATTACCAAATGTTTGACATCCAATAGCTAATGATTAATACATCATTGTGCTCTAGTGTTGTCGTTAAACAAAACAAACTTTCCTTTGATGACTACGTACCATAATTACCAAATGTTTGACATCCAATAGCTGATGATGATTAATCAATCAATGTGCTCCAGTGGTGTCGTTAAACAAAACATACTTTATTAAACAGGCTGCAAACTTACTAGTTAGCTGTTTGTGCTAAGATGATTCTGTTGTTAGTGGGGTGTGATGTAAAGCACTTGTTTAATGTGCAGTTGTTGGCCCATTAGGCTATTTCATGTTCCAGCCAATGCACCAGTACATAAAAGATCCTTTGCTACTAATGGAAAAATGATGTTTCCTCTCTAAGACTATGTATCAGAATTGCCAAATGTTTGACATCCAGTAGGTGATAATTAATAAAATTAATGTGCTCTTGTGGTGTTGTTAAAGGGACATACCCTAGTTTCAATCCGTGAAAATTAACACTAAGTTTAGTTAATTGACTAACCTGTAACACATTCAGATAAAGTTATATTTAGTAAAACATGAGTCTGTGATTTTGAAATGGTGAAATACCCTCTAAAAAGATTAAAACTCGACTCCATAACTGTTACTTCTCAGACGCACGTGCCTTTTTAAAAATATGAGAAATGCATTTTGTGATATTAAAAACACCAGGATGACCCAAACCACTTCGAATGTACGGAAATT